>NW_026869097.1:0-171318 GCF_020745735.1 Hemiscyllium ocellatum | reverse complement strand
AGGCACAGAAGCTGCTGCAGCTGAAACAGATTTCCATACTTCAGTGGATGACCTCCTGACTGAATTTTATCTCAGAAATCTCTCCTGCCTGCAAGATTTTGTGTTTACATTTATCTTTCACCAAATTGCGTGTTTATGGGATGTTACGGAATTGGAACAGCTCAATGGTTAAGTTGCATACTGAGGTGCTTGAGTTTTCAAATAATGAAGTTATTTAAATTCTGTTTTCGTCGTGTTTCAGCTGTCGTATTTCGTTAACGTTGTGTTTGCTAAAGCTGAGTGGTTTGACCAGCTGCATCACTCCTGGAATATCCACTCCACATCGTGGAGACCACGCTTGGAATATTGGTGTCCTGTTCGGGTCGCCCCTACTATAGAAAACCTACTGATGCTTTGAGAGAATGCAAAGAAGGTTACGAGGATGCTGCCTGACTGGAGGTTTGCCTTATGAAGAAAAGGTGATTAAGCTCGGACATCCTCTCTCTGGAAGAATAGGAAAGAGAGGAGATTCTGAATCGAGGTATACCAGGTAATGAGAGGCATGGATAGAGTCAAATAGCCTGAGACTTTTCCCCAGAGCAGGATTGACTGGCCGAGGGTCGTTTTTTAAAAATATTAGAGAAGAGTATCGAGGGTCATCATGGTAGGTTCTTTACACAGAGAGTTCTGAATGCATGGAATGTCTGTCAGCAGTGATGGTGGAAGCGAAACATTAGGGACATTTAAGCGAATACTGGACATGCACGTGGACAACAGTGAATTGAGGGTGCGTAGTTCGGTTATTTCATTTTTACATTAGGATTAATCTTCTGCATAACATTGTGGGCCAAAAGACCTGCTTGGTGCTGTACTTTTTCTTATTCTATTTTTATGTTCTATTTATAGAAGACTTTCCCCCTTTTTAAAAAACAGTTTATCCTTCCATTCTTCCTACCAAAGATGCTGCCTCACACATTCACACATTTTATTCTATCACCATTTTTTACCCATTCTCCTCATCTGTCCAAGTACTTCCGCAGCTACCTGCCTATTTGACATTTGCAAACTTAGCAACAATTCCATCAGTTCCTTTGTCCAAATGTTAATGTATAACGTGAATAGTTGTGGTCTCAACTCTAACTCCTGCACAATTCACCTAATCACTGACTACCTTCCATGAAAAAAGACCTCTTATCCTTACTCCCTGCCAACTGCCAGTCAGCGAATCCCTTTACCCACGCTGAAAACTTACCCTGACAATCTTGAGGTTTTTTCCTATTCTTCAGCCTGCTGTGAAACAACCTAGTCAAAGGATAAGTTAGTATTCGTATATTTGAAAAATAGCCAAATTGATGCTGAAAGTTTGGATGACATGCCCTTACATTGCACAAGGAAGAAGCTGATACACAAGAGAACAAACTATGTTAAGAACATAATGAAGATGAGACATGATGTAAAGATTCAGTAAGTGAACAAAGTTGTAAAACAATGTGAGCGCATCACACCAAAAATCAAAAAGCTAACGTATTTTAAATAGAGAATCAAAAACAAGTCACGGGACGATCTGTTTGTTGCTGTCTATGAAAAACAGAAGATTGACTCCCGGGCATAGCAAATGACTAGGTTTCTTCACTCGACTGATTTTTGGTATGAAGGTTTTGGCTTAGCATAAACTGCTTAACATGTTAGGTCTGCATTCCTGGTTGTTTAGGTCCACAGATCCCTGGAAATACATGGTCAATAGTTGCCTTCTTCCATCATTCCATTGGACTCTGGAGCAGTTCCTGCAGATTGGATGGTGGGAAATGTAATTTTACTGTTTAACATGACAGGAGAGAGGAAAGTAAATCAGTGATGGACAGAACAGTCAGCCTAACGTCAGTGCAGAAAACTGTTAAGTTTTACTATCAAAGTTTGTATTAGCACGTGGAAATATTTTGGAAATTGATAATATTTTACAGCAGTAATCAGAGATGAAATAACTGAAGATTCATCCAAGTGAAGTTTACGGGTGGAGCTAAGAAATAAAAAGGGGATGGTAACGTTATTGAGGTTGTACTATTGGCCCTAAATAGTCAATGGGAATAGTGGAACAACTGTGCAGGGAGACTGGGCAGATTTGCAGGAACAATAGAGGAGCAATCATAGGAGATTGAAATGTTTCTAACATAGAATGGGACTGCCAGAGCGTTGAGGATTAGAATGGAGTGGAATTTGCTCAGTGCATTCAGGAATTGTTTCCTCAAGCATTTAATAAGGGGTCCTGCACACAAAGGGGAAAACATGAACTATGTTTGTGAAATAGGGCAGGAGAGGTGACTGAGGTGACAGTGGGGAGCACTTTTGAACCAGTGAACATGGTTGTGTTAATTTCACAACAGTTTAGGAGAGTGATAATTACTGGTCCATAGATTCACTTATAAAGTGGGCTAAGACAAATTTAAATGGAACTAGGCGCGATCTTGCGGGATTGATGGGAATAGTTTGTTTACAGGTAAACTGATCTCCGACAAAGTGGAGGTCTTTTATAAGTGTGATAGTTAGCGTTCAAGGTCTATATGTTCCTGTGAGGATAAACGGCAACGTTGGCAGGAAAAAGGAACCCAGGATGACAAGCGATACTGAGACCTTGACCACAAAAAGGAGGGATATGCATCATTCAGGTATAGGCAGCTGGGAATAAAGGAACCCTGAAGGTATACAAAGGATACAGGAGTTTACTGAAAAAAATAAACAGAGGGCGAATAGGGGAACAAGATAGTCTTGGCTGAGAAGGTTAGGGTGAATCCAAAGAGGTTCTTTAAGTATATTAAAGAAAAAAAAAGAATACTAGAGTGAGAATTGGGTTACCTTAAGGACCAAGGAGGAAATGTGTGTGCAGACCAGGGTAAGTTTGTCAGTGAATATTTCTCCTTTGTGTTTACTGGGGAGAAACATTTGAATACCTTGGAACTTGGGGAAGGTATTTGAGAAAACTTGGGGACATTCTATATTAGCTGAAAATGTGTTACTGGAAAAGTGCAGCAGGTCAGGCAGTATCCAATGAGCAGGAGAATCGATGTTCGGGCATGAGCCCTTCTTCAAGAATCTGCCCGAAACGTCGATTCTCCTGCTCCTTGGATGCTGCCTGACCTGCTGCGCTTTTCCAGCTACACATTTTCAGCTCTATCTCCAGCATCTGCAGTCCTCACTTTCTCCTAGACATTCTACATTACATTAGAATAGATGTGGGATGTATTAGAGTGCATGAATTTGGATACATGTCTTAGTCCTGACGAGATATATCCAAGAACACTGCAAGGGGCTCGAATAGAAATTGCAGAACTTTGGCTAGATATATTAGCAACACTGTTAGCTACAGGTGAGATCCCGAAAGACTGGAGAGTAGCGATCGTTGTGACAATATTTCAAGAAAGACAACAGAGAAAAGCCTGGGAACTACAGACCAATAAGCTTGATGTTTGTGGTGGGTTAGTTTTCTGAGAAGATTCTGAGAGATAAGGCATAAATGCATTTGGAGAGACAGGGTTTGTTTCAGAGTAATCAGCATGGCTTTGTATGTAGGGAGATCAGCCTTACAAATTTGTTAGAGCTCTTTGATGAAGTAACCAAGCATGTTGATGAGGGCAGAGTGGTAGAGGTAGTCTGGATAGATTTCAGAAATGCCTTTGATACGTTTGGCCTTGATAGGCTGCCTCTGGAAGGTTAGATCGCATGGAATCCAGGGCAATATGGCAAATTGGATACCCAATTAGCTTGATGGTGATGAGCAATATGTAACAGTAGAAGGATGCATTTATACTGGAGGACTGTGACTAGTGGAATGCCTCAGAGGTCGGTGCAGGGCCCATTGCTGTTTGTTACCTATATCAATGGATTTGGATGAGGGTGCACAACACATGGTTGTAAGTTTGCAGATTACATTAAAATAGTTGGTAACTTGCACAGTGAGGAAGGTTATGAGAAATTGCAGTAGGAACTTGATCAGCTGGAGAAGTGGCCAAGAAAAGGCAAGTGGAGTTTATCCAGATAAGTGTGAGTTTCTTGCATATGGAAAGTCAAATCAAGATAGGAATTTCATAGTGAATGATAGGACGTTAAGGACTGCAGTGGGGTTCAGGTGCACTCTCTCTGAAAGTGGAGTAACAATTAGACAGGGTAGTGAAGAAGGCTTTTGACACACTAGGCTTCATGATTCAGGCATTAAGTTTCAAGTTGGGAAATTATGTTGCAGATGTGTAGTACGTTAATTAGACTGCACTTTGAGTCTTGTATTCAGTTTTGGTCACCTAACTATAGGTAGGATGTTATTAAACTGGAAAGCGTGCAGAAGAAATTTACAAGAATGTTGCCAATGACCCAACGGTCTGAGCTACAGGGAAAGATTGGACAAGCGAATACTTTTTCTCTTTACTGCCGAGGAGACTAAGAGGGATCTTATAGAAGTTTTTACGTTCAAAAGAGGCATGGATAGAGTGAATGCACTCAGTCTTTTCCCACTCTTGGGAAACGAGGACTCGAGGGCATCAATTTAATGTTCAAGGGGAAAGAATAAGAGGGAACTTTGCAGGACAACTCTTACTCATACGAAGGTACGATTTTGATTGAGTGCCAGTGGTCGTGGTTGGGGCAGGGATATTAACAGCTATTGAAAGGTATTTGAATTAATAATTGAATAAGAAATGTTGAGGAGGATATTTCCATGTGCAGGGAAATGGGGTTAGCGTAGATGGATGGTTTGGTTGGCTTAGACCAGTTTGCACAAACGGGTCTGTCCTTGTGCTGATGGGATTTCTATAATCATTTGAATCTATGACTGTAGAGATTGCGTGCAAACGGGATGTTTTTAATGTTTGGGGAGTCTAAAACATGTTTAATGTTGGGTCAGATGGGAAAAGTATTTATGAGTGAGATGGGAAAAGCCAAGACACTGTACAAACATTAGGCATGAAGCAGTTTGTTTTAAATATATCTTCATGTAATCAAGTAAAAAGGAAGAACGTGGAATATGCTTTTGGTATTGATAATATAATCGTATTGGATAGGGAGCACTTTTAAACTGATTAATGCTGGATTTTTCCACCCAGTCTTTATGATTCCATGTTTGAATTCAGGGGATCCCTGTTTCACTTTTTGTCACATATCTCCACCAATCACTACAATTTAAAATATAACTGCGTTGGTAACATTAAAAATAAATGCAGGTCTCAGACTTTATCTAGTTCAGCGTTAACAAGTTTGCCAAGTTTACATATTAAGTAAAAACATTGTCGTTATTTTCAAGCTAAAACTCCCCAAACAAAGCTACAATGAAAAAATGTAAAGCTCTTCAGAGTGTTATCTTTGAAACACTTTGAGGAATAAGTGAGGATTGCAGATGCTGGAGATCAGAGTCAAAAAGTGTGGCGCTGGAAAAACACAGCAGGTCAGGCAGCATCCCAGAATCAGGAGGATCAACGCTTCAGGCATAAGCTTCCTCATCAAGAATGCCTGATGAAGGGCTTCTGACCGAAATTTCGACTCTGCTGCTCCTCGAATACTGCCTGACTTGCTGTGCTCTTCCAGTGCCACACTTTTTTTTACTTGAAACACTTCGAACAAATGATAGTTAAACTCATGACCAAGAAGAAATAACAGGTAACACTAGATAGTGTTTGCGATGCGGTTCTGCTCACACAGGCTGCTGGTGCTGGACTCCAGTCCTTGACCAGTTTTATTTGGCTGAATGACCTTTGCTTCAGCTGACGGATTTTTTTTAGAACGCATACCCCACAGAAATTCACCACAAGTGGGAAAGAATGACGTTGGTTTCTCAGCTTCTCTATGCTGCTGTATAGAGAGACAGAGGGTTGTGACTCATGCTTCACAGGCAGCATAAATTCTCTCCTTCTCTGAGTTCCAACATGCAATAGTTTTAAACCCAACCCCAGACTGAATGTCATGAACTCTCTCTGAATGTTTCCAGACTGAAACATCTGCCATCTTTAGCAGTGCTACTTATTATTAAGTCGGTCAAGAGATTTTATTTTTATGATTCATATTTTTATAATATGTCAAAATGAAAAGATCTTATTCAATGATTATTTCCCCAACATTGAGTTTCCTTCACAAGCAGAAGTATCCATTGGATAATACACACAAAACACACTGCTGAAGGTCTTATATCTCACCAACTAAACTTTGATATCATAAGCTGTTCATTCCAGGAATGAGTGAAGGTCGATATCCCTGGGAATTACTACAGTTACGGAGATCAAACTACAATGCACGAAGAAAACGACTGTTTTGAAAGTTCAAAGCTTTTGCAGAAACAAAGCATCGTTTCATTATCTTCTGGCACTTCCTCTATCTGCATGATAACGTCTTTTGAGATTCATGAACGAGGACAGACAAATCTCTCTGGATCACAAAGTTCTGGGATGTTTTCCATTTCAATCTTTTCCTGTTGTTTTATCCTTTGTGCCATAAAATGCTAGTTTCCATAACATATGCAGTGCTACTGTTTCTGACGAATGCTTGTTTCACTCACTTCCCCTGCCTATGTCCCACGGAGAGTCTCATACTTCACTTGACAACTTATTGAATGACCATCTTGATGCATGAGTTAATGAAACACCTATAAATTCATTACCATCATCCAAATCATTCAGATACCTGATATCTTGTCTCTCCAACAATTAATGCTTTTCAAACTTACATTTACACATTTATCCCGACTTTTTACTACCTAGTATTGAAGCTTAAAGGGCTCATTCTGTGCTCAATTACGTAATCTGACTCTGCTTACACTTTTAGAGAAGATGAATATTCTATTTCGAGGGTAACAATTCTGGGTGGTTGAATCGTCTTCCTCGGGCACAATAGCAGCCTTGAAGGACTGGCTAAGAAAGCTACACACGTTAAGAGCAGCAATTGGCTATTGTGTCCCTCGAACCTGCTGTACTATTGAGAGATCATTGCTGATCTGATTGTGCTTGAACATCCCACTGTTCTAAATAACATTGGCTCCTTTGTCCATCCTGTGAAGCTCAAACTCAAATACTTTCCATAAGCCAGACAGTCCTGCTTCCTGGAATGAGAATTTTACAGTCAGCACTGTCCTCAGGAGAAAAGAATATCCTTTTGTCAATCTGAAAAAGGAGAGTCCTTATTTAGTAATTGTTTTCCTTCACACAAATTTAAGAGCTATGTGATACAAGTGCAAATATAGGAGCATATGCAGGTCATTCAGTTGATCACCCTATTCCACACAACCTTTAATTCAGTATTCAACAGAATGAAAAGTCTCTATTGCTCCCTGAAAGATCTGTTTAAAGTAGGAATTACATTTGTGATGATGCTTTACTTTTAACAAGGTGAGTTTGTCCTTTTTTTAAGGAGAGTTTCTAAAGACAGAGTGCTGAGCGGTCTAAGAAGAGCTTAATTTAATCTCTTGAGCTTAGTTTAACAATGGCTGGAGAATGGCCAGTTTCCCCCAGTTCAGTTTTCTCTCGTTTGCTCTCCCTCGGGCAGTCACAAGATACTGGAGACCAGGAAGGTTGTAAGTTTTAGCAAATGATTCCTGATTGTCTTTCTTTGGATTTGCATTTGTCTGTGAGAAAAGGAGAGGTAATTACAGCAATAGCTCGGCACTAAATTTGGTGCAAATGCCAATGGAGTGTTTGGAAATGGCTAGAATACAATGGCAGGTGATTAAAGTTCAGAAATTGGCACTTACTAAAGCGCTTAAGAGGATGGAGGTGAAAGTAGGAGGTCAGCTTAATGAGGACCGGATGAACAACCTCATCGTTGCCAAAGTCCTGTTGAGGATTTCTTCAAATATACATAAGCATTGCTAAATTTGATGATAAAAGTGTAGAAACGTTTTCAACTTAATTGAGTAAGTGACTAAACAATTAAGTGGCCAGTGGCCATATTGGTTTTGTTGATCAAAGTAAAGCTGAAAGGTAGAATTCGTGAGGTACTCAAATCACTGTCAGAGGAGATATCTGAGGCCTAAGAGGAGATGAAGAAATCCATCTTAAATGCATAAGAGCTTGTGCCAGCATCCTACAGATAGCAATGCAGAAGTCGAAGGAGGAACTGTAGTCAAATGCACATTGAGTTTGGAAGAATCAAAGTAAGGAATTGTGATTGGTGAATAAGGGAATTAAAAAAAAATGTACATTCTTAGAGAGGACAATTATTTTGAAGGAAATCAAAAATTCCTGAGATAAATGAGAACTCAAGTGGAAGATCAAGAGTTAATTAGCAAGATGAGTACTGAAATGTCTGATGATTATGACTTGGTTCGTAAACCAAAATTGAGCTTCCAAAGTCATAATCAATCCATGGGGGGTAGAATTTGGGGAATAGAGAAAGCCTCTCTCAGTGAGGGAAAGATCGATAACGGTGAAGATAATAAAGATAACTTACCACAGGAAAAAATGGAAACCAATGAAGTGGAAAGAAAAGTTAAAAGCTCCGGTGTTTTCACTGCTATAAAGTAGGCCATATGAAGTCACAGTGTTGGTGTTGCTGGAGAACATAAATGACGAGCAGGTGGTCATTCAGAGGCTATGAAACTCAAGCTAAAAAAAGACAAAAACATTTTTTACTGGCTTGGACTGCGTAAAAATGTAATTGAATTTTATCAGATATATCATTCATGTCAAGTAATTGGAAAAGCACAGGCAGTAATAAAATCCGCACCACTCTGCATTTGGGAAACCTTTAAAAAGATCCTTATTGATTGTGTAGGATCCTGTCTCAATCAATATGTCGGAATCAGTATTTGTTAACAATCATAGATGTGTCTGCAAGATTGCAGAGGCATTTCTTTAAGCAATAATACAGGTTAAAGTATTGTAGGAGAGCTGCTCAAATTTTTGGCTAGATAGGGACTACCTATAGAGTTAAAACCAGATCAAGCGTCAAAATTTATATCAAAGTTATTCAGGAAACGTATGAATAGTTCAGGAATAAAACAAATCAAATAAACTGCCGATCATCCAGAATTCGCAAGGAGCACGAGAAAGTTGAAATAACATTAACGACCATGTTAAGGTGTTTTATGAAGAGAATCCAGATGACGGCGATGAAGGAATTCTGTTTGTCCTTTTTGTCATTAGAGCTGCAATAAATAGATCGATCAAATTCAGTCCATTTGGATGAGGTTTTTTGGGCACGAGGTGAGAGAGTCACTAAAATTGGTGAAGGAGAAATTGCTGAGAGACAAATTAGAGACCACATCTCTGGACTATGTGTCATTTTTTTGCGAATTGGTAAATAGAGTGGGGGAATTTACAACACTGATCTTTAAAAATATCAGATTATGAGATGAAACAGGAAGCAGAAAAAAAATCAAAAACTCACAATTGTACTGTCAGAGATAAGGTGTTAATATTGCTTCCAATGAACCTTAAAAGCAACGTTTCATTGACTTTATCGATTCGAAGGGAGATTGATTGAGGTGAATTATTTGACAAGGTCTCCAGGCAGAATGTAGTCTCATGAGTGCGTCATGTTAATATGCTCATAACATATTTTGGCAGAAAGTAGAAAAGGAGACTAAGTTGCTGCGTACAGCACATAATGAAGAACACAATTCAGAGGATTCTCAAGTGGACATTCCTCAGATTCGACTGTTCAATGAGGATATTGTCAAAATTTGTATTAAATTATTGCATTACCTTCCAGTAGAAAATCAACATGACCAGAAACAGTTAGTAGTATCGCATGGGGAAATATATTTGAATAAACGGGGAAGTAATAATCGAATTATGCATGATGTAGGAAAATGATGAAGTGCTGTTCCACTTAAGCAACGTCCTTGAAGACTTAATAGTCTATGATAAAAACAACACAACATAAGTGGGAAAGTCCAACAGGTGCATCTGGAGGCACTAGCCTTTTGAGCACTGCTCCTTCAACAGGTGTTAGAGGCCACATACCGGCCCTCTGACGTTGGCTCACTTTACAAAAAATGAGATTGACACGCATGCCTCCAGGAGAACAATAAACAGCAAATTTTATTTGTAGTGACTGAGCTCAATTACCACGTGATAATGGTTTTCAAAACCAGATGGTACGCAACGTTTATGTCAGTACAGCTGCAAAATTGATTCAGCAAAACCTGATTTTCACATTTGGAAGACAGTATTGGGAATTGGGGACACACATATATTTGCTCGCAATGTGCCTTAACCTCAAAGAGCAGAAACAATTTTTTGGTTTTGAAACACCGAAAGACTATATAATTAAGAGTATGTTTTTGTTATGAAAAATACACCAGCCACATTTCAAAGTAGGAACCTTTAAGAAGTCATTTCAATATACCCAGTGTTATATGTATGGATAACCTGGTGATTTTTTAGGCATACATAGTGAGAACATTTAGGAGTGATTAGTCAGAAGATGTGATGCACAGAAACAGACCGTCATCCAACTCATCCATGCCAATCAGTTATCCTAAACTAATCTCCTCCCATTTGCAAGCAACGGTCAAATATCCAGTTAATACTTTGTCATTTTATCCTGTTTATCAAAGGCAAGTGTATCTGTACCTTTAGGAAATTTGAAGAGCCAGTAAGGGACTGTACCTACACAGTACAAATTGTTCCTGAACGAGGTAAAAATGTCGTACTAGGTCAAAACCAATTGTACAGCTGTTTTGCTGTGGAAAAATAATTCAAATTTGCCCAAGCCGTTTGAATTATGCCCCAATATGCTAGAATCCAATAAAAATTGAAGTTAGTACTTTGATAAAATGAAAACTAATGGAACGATCTGATGTTTTATAAGTAACATGCAAAATCTCCCTAAACTCCTACATCCGATAAGAAGAACCTATCAGTCTATTAAAGATCATCTTTTTCCTTCACAATTTACGGACGGAAAAAATAGGACTGTCTTTTGCTCTAAAAACGTCTTTGGCCTAACATCGTACTTGTGTTTTACATTTTTAAAATCTTAATGAGTAGAATGATTTCAATAAATCATGCAATCAAGAAAAAAAACTCACTACTTCTACCTATTACCGTAAACATAAGTAAGGTTACATGTTAAAACTATAACTTATTGTTTCTGTGCTGTGAGTCTCCCAGGTTTCCTCCATGGTCAGCTGTGAATTTCACTGTTTGTTAATTTTTCCTAGATGCACTCCGATGTCCAGAGATCTATGAACTCAAGCAGAAAAGGCTGTAGTTTGCAGATTCACTTCTTTGTCAGTCGCAGTTTTGCAGAATTAAGCAAATTGTTCGAACGACTTCAGGAGAGAGGCTGGGTGATAAACCTGGCTAAGAGTGAATTCGTCAAAGACAAAGTCATGTACGTGGGCCATGTTATCGGACCTCACGGAATGTGAAATACAGATTATTCCGGAAATTCCCACACCCTGTAAAAAAGGGATTGCCTGGACTGAGGGGTTATTTTGGAATTCATTCCAAATTTAAAAGTGTGGCTGCTCCACTCACTGAATTATTGAAGTAATGCAGGAAAATTCATTGAACAACACGCTGTCAGAAAGCATTTGACAGCCTGCAAGCTGTGTTACTCACTGCCGCTGTATTAGCCACACCTAACTATGCAAAGTATATCAAGATGACTATAGGTGTGAGTGATGTGGGTGTTAATGCTGTACTCTTACAAGACGAAAACTAGAAGATAGAAAGAACTATTAGATGCTTTCCCCAGGAAATTGAAAATTCATCAACAGAAATGTACAGCAATTGAGAAGGAGACTTTGAACTTGGTATCGCCATTTAAGTCTTGATGTGGCCAATAATGTTCCTTATTCGAGTGTGTGGTACTGGAAAAACATAGCAGATCAGACAGCATTCGAGCAGCAGGGTAATCAAAGTTTTGATCGTAAGCCCTTTATCAGGAATGAGGCTTGTAGTTCATTGGCTGGGAGGTAAATGGGGGGGTGGGGGTGGAAGTGGCTGGGGGTAATGTAGCTGAGAGTGCGTTAGGTAGATGAAGTGGAGGTGAAGGAGGTAGGTAGGAGAGAAGGATCAGCGGAGAGGTGGGAAGGCAGACAGACATCTGGGACAGGTCTAGTGGTTTGGTGCCAAGTTGGCGATTGGATCTGGGATAAGATGGAGGGAGCGGAACTAAGGAAAAAGGAGGCAACTGCATTAATGCCGTGTGGTGGAGGGTCCCAAGGTGAAAGGTGAGCGTTCTTCCTCCGGGCGTCGGTTGAATAGAGATTGGCATTGGAAGAGACCCAGGACCTGCATGACCTCGGAACAGTGAGAAGGGGAGTTAAAGTGTTTGGCCATGGGGCGGAGGGGCTGATTCGTGCATTCATCCCGGAGATATTCTCTGAGCCATAACCCAGCGTTCCAACTCGGCACCGCCCTCATGGCAGGAGCGGACAGACTGAAATAACCTGTATTAGTGAATGTGTGCATGATTATTGTCAATGTGATGTATATATGCTTTAGTGTATTAACAAATTAAGACTAAAGAGTATCAAATGAACTCAACTTTATACTTTGGTGTTTCTTCTTTTAAGGAAGGAGGGTGACGCTGCTGCCATTTTAATGAGGTGATTTTGTTGTTTTTTTAAAAAAAGTCTTAAAACAGAGATTTCGAGGGAAGAACCTAGTTAAGCAGTGGCACGTGAGTGGTCAGTTCTCCTAGTTCAGGTTTATTCTCATGTTGGTTTAGCTCTGGCAGTCACAAGTTGCTGGAGACCAGGAAGCTTGCAAACTTCAGAAAATGATTCCTAACTGACTTTGTCTCTGAAATCTCTCTGGATGATGTTCTCTCCTGCCTCGAAGAATCTGTGTTTGAATTTGCTTTTTGCCAAGGAATGTGTTTATGGGATGTGACATGATTGGAGCAATGCAGCAGTAATGTTGCTGTATCGCATCAGCTAAATTTATCAATGGTAAAGTTGTTCTAAATTCTTTTTTGTTGTTTCTGCTTGCGTGAAACCAAGTGACTTGACCAGCTCCACCCTTCTGAAATATCAATCTCACCTCTGACTTTAAACTAAGAAAACGATAGTGTCCAGACTGCATTCTTGAACTATAACACCTTTGAGATAATAAATACCTGCTTATTTTCACCTAAAATTTGTGGGGCCCAGACTATAAACTGTGCAGCCTACTTCTGGCACCCGGGAATGGGGGAAGCATGATCTTAGCAGCTACCTGTCAAATAAAGTCTGTAACATTTCCATCTGAATAAGATCACTGCTTCTTCACATAAACTCCCGTGTGTATAGGCCCAACTCTCACCATTCCCACTGATGATGCACAAATCAAACAAGTAAACTGTCTCTGAAAATGCTTCAAATGCAGTTATAATCATTCTCATCAAATTGTACTGTTGATGCTCACTGTTTCAAATCTTCTTTGTTTTGTGCATATTGTCAGAACTCGCTCCTCATTCCTCAAGAATCCATCACTCGACTCTGCTTTGAGTTTATTTGACATGATTCCAAAAATGCACTGCTCAAACACGGATGACTGGGGAACATTATATAAACAGCATTCCCACTGTTTTGTGTTTTTTTCTTTTGATTATTGTCTTATGCAGACTCTCACTCACCTTTAATCAATAGGATTATAATTCCTAAACTAATTTAATTCAATAAATTTGAACATATTTCGTTCTGATGCACAATGTATCACAAACATCTCGAAATCATAAATGGGCCCTTCAGCCCATTGTGTCAAAGGAAGGAATCGAACTCGCTATGCACAATTTCCACTCACATCTCCAGATTGTTCTTTTAATTCTTTCTTTATACTCTTTACATATATATATATATATATATATATATATATATACACACACATATATATATATATATATATAATATAACATACAACACACACACACACAATATGCTTTCTAATCAACAGCTTATTTTATTTCCAGATTTCGTACTCTGCAAATTTCGAAGGCAACTTGATAATGAAATTGTTGGAATTTAGAATGATTCTGGTCATTCCCCCCCACTATTTCCAGCCATTCTTCCCTCAATGATCGCAAAGTCTTCTATTTAGACTCTTAAATGTGCTGCTTCATTGTCATAGAAAAGGTGTTAGATTGAAAGAAGTTAACTGGAGCTCTGTGTTCAGTGACTGTAATTAATGCAAATCTCCATGGATTCTAACATTATCGCTGGAGAGTTTCTCTCTTCTATTAATACCAGAGTCCGATCAATGAGCTAGCCTATAGCATCTGTAGAAACATCATCTCGACACTAACAGGGATCAGCAGCTCCACAGAAAAGGAGAGAAGAGATCAGAGTCTGAGAACATTAGACTGTAATGTTACAGCAACGGATCAGAATATAACAACATTAAACTGGAATGTTACAGCAATGAATCATAGTTTTATAGCATTAAATGGCATGTAATGACAATGGGCAGGAGTTTATCCCTTGGTCTTTCCTGGCTTTCTCAGGAGTGGCCAACCTTGTCAAACGGATCACGTGTGTACTTTGGGTGATCCAAGCTGGTTATTATCCCATCCTCGCTATCATTGGTGTCCCTGGTAAGTGTCTCTATCATACTATTTACTGTATTAGGCGTGTTGCACAGACTTACTGTCCTTTTTTAAATTCTAAAAGGATTGAAACGTGTCATAATATCCATTCGTTAGCTTTAACTCTTATCAAACAAGTTTAAGCGAAAACCAAAGATCAGCAAGGCAGCCTACATGTGAAACCGCAGAAGATGGGGAGACTTAATTGAAAATTTTGCATTAATATTAACTGTGAAGAAGGACATAGAAGATTATAGAATGTGGGAAGTAGATGGTGAAATCTTTTTTTAAAGTTCATATTACAGAGGAGGAGGTGCTGGATGTATTAAATGCATATAGGTGGATAATTCCCAGGACCTGACCCTGTAACTCTATAGGAAGTTCGGCAACTGGTTGCTGGGCCCCTTGCTGAGATATTTGTATCATCCTTCGTCACAAGTGAGGGGCCAGGAGACTGTAGGGCTAACATGGTGCCACTGTTTCAGAAAGATGGTAAGGAAACACCAGAGAAGAATTGACCAGTGATCTAGACATCAGTGGTGGGCAAGTTGTTGGAGGGAATCCTGAGGGATAGGATTTACATGTATTTGGAAAGACAATGACTGATTTTATTTAAACAACATGGCTTTGTGTGTGCAAACTAATGTCTCACGAACTTGTTTGAGTTTTTTTGAAGAAGTGATGAAAAGGATTGATGATGGCAGAGTGGTACGTGTGATCGATATGTATTTCACTAAGGATTCGATACTGCTCCTGGTGCTAGACCGATTAGCAAGGTTAGACCACATGGAATACAGGGAGAACTAGCCATTTAGCTACAGAACTGGCTCAAAGGTAGAACACCGAGTGTGGTGGGTGGTGGTGCCACGATGATCAGTGTTGTTTCCATAACTTTTCATCATTTATATGGATGGTTTGGAAGTATAGTTATCTGTGATAACACCAAATTGGAGGTCTTGTGGACAGCAAAGATCGCTATCTCAGAATAAAAAGTCCCGAGAACTGGCAGATGGAGTTTAATTCAGCTAAATGTGAGGTGCTGCATTTTGGAAAGGCAAATCATAGCAGGATTTCTACAGTCAATGGAAATGTCTTGGGGCTGTGTCGCAGAACAGGGACCTTGGAGTGCACCTTCATAGTTCCTTGCAATTGAAGTCGCAGGTAAAGAGGAAAGTGAAGAAGACTTTTGTTATGCTTTGTTTTATTGGGCAGAGCATTGAGTTGGTAATTGGGAGGTCAATTTGGGGCATTACAGGAATGGTTGGCATATTTGGTATATTGTTTGCTGTTCTGGTCTTCCTCTTATCGGAAGGATGTTTTGAAAGTTGAAACAGTTCAGAAAAGATTGACAATAATATTGCCAGGTTTGGAGGATTTGAGCTATAGGGAGAGCTTGAATAGACTGGAGCTCTTTTTCCTGGACCTCCGGAGGCTGCTGGCTGACTTTGTAAAGGTTTATAAAATCACGAGGAACATGGATAGTGTTAATAGAAAAGGTATTTTTCCCTGGAGTGGGAATGTCTCGAACTAGAGGACATTTATTTAGGGTGAGAGGGAAAGACTTAAAAGAGATGTAAGATTCAACTTATTCATGCAGAGGGTGGTACGAATATGGAATGAACTGCCAAAAGAAATAGTGGTGCCTCTTACAAGTACAACATTATAAAAGCATCTCGATGAATCTCTGACGAGAAAGGGTAAACAGGGATTCAGGCCAAGTGATGTCAAATAGTGATTGGTTGCCACAGCGGACGCTGATGGGACCCCAGCTATTCAAAATACATATTCATGATTTGGATGAAGGAGAGAAAAGTATAATCTCAAATGCAAATGCAACCAAGTTGGCTGGGAGGGTGAACAGTGACGAAGATGCAGAGATTCTTCAGCATAATCTGGGTGAGTCGAGCAAATCGATGGCACATGCAGTATAATTTGAATAAATGCGAGGTTATTCACTATGAAAGCAAACTAAGAAAGTATATTACTGTCTAAATGGCTTAAATTGGGAGACGGGATTTCTCAGCGGGACCTTGGTGTCCTGCCTAACCAGTCTCTGAAATTTGTCATGCAGGTGCAGCAGGCGGTAAAGAAAGCAAAGGTATGTTGGCCTTCATTGTGGGAGATTTCGAGTATAGGAGCAGGGATGTGTTGTTGCAGGTTTCCAGGGCATTGATGAGGCCGCACCTAGAATTCTGTGTGCAGTTTTCGTCTCCTTTTCTGAGGAGCGATTTTGCTGCTCTTGAGGGATAACAGTGAAGGTTTACCAGACTGATTCTGGGTTTGGCAGGACTGATTTATGAGCAGTGTTTGACTAGGATAGGGATTGTTTTCACTGTAGTTCAGACGAATGCGTTGCGGGGATCTCAGATTGACTAATAGAATTCTAACAGAACTAGACAGGGTAGGTGCAGGAGGATATTCCCGATGGTGAGTGTGTCCAGACCTGTCAGTGTCCAAGGATTTAGGGTGGACAATTAATATCAGAAATGAGGAGCCATTCCTTCACCCAAAGAGTGGTGAGCCTCTGGGAATCATTATCACAGGAAGTAGTTGATGCCAAAACTTTGAACGTTGTGAAGAGGTGGGTCGTTATTGCACTTTGGGCGAAGGATATGGGGAGAAAGCAGCATTAGGCCTACTGAGGTGGATGATCAGCAATGTTGCGATGAATGATGGGACCGGATCGAAGGGCCTAATGGCCTCCTCTTATCGTCTGTATTTCTACGTTTTCTATGTTTCAATGTTACATCCAAAGGTACTACTGGTGTTGGTGTTCAAGATGCTGACCATCAGAAAATGGTACAATATACACAGTCATTCATTTCGCTGGAGAGATGGAGTGTCCCAATATTCAAATTGTTGAGAGTACTGGAACATCTGACACTGTCTCCAAAGAAAGGGAAATGAATAGAAGAGATCAGGGAACGAAACTATGTAATCACCAATAAGTGGTCATGCTGTGTATTTGTGGGAAGTAACATACTTAACTCTGTGGAAAGTAATTGGAGAGCTTTCCTCAGTTGTGCTTGAGCTGCAGCATAGATTCACTTAGGATATTCAATGTGACTGACAAACTGAGAAAGCATTTTAGAATGGGGAAAGCCATGTAAAGCGGTAGAGGACGATGTTGGGCTAGGGCAGGGAGTTGAGGCAGTTTGGATATGACCAATACATCCTGAGTTTTCCAGGAACACTTCCCCAACAAATTGGGAAAGCAGGAGCACAGAGTGAGGCAAATCTTGTTCAAAGAAGAGGTTGTGTCACAGCTGTGTCACCCAATCCCTTTCAACAAATTATTTAGACTTACACCAGGTGAAGACTTGGCTCACATTAACCATGAACGTCATGGTTTTATTGAGTTCCTATGATCCAGAACTTCCCAGGGAGGAGTAGATGTAAATTACATCATCTCCCACAATGCTGTCCATTGATGTATCCATTAGCTGATGGAGAGAACCTACTCCATGCGAGGTGTGCACATTGTTTCTGTTTTCCGGGTGGATGACAGAAAATAATCTCAGAAGTACCAGTAAACCGAATAACTTGTAATGTGTTGAATATGTCTATGTAGCCATTGTTTATTGTTCTTCGCAGGTTATCTTGTAATTGATTGTTTCTTGGTCTACTGAAGGCTATTTGGTGTAGATAGCACCAAAATGACATTCAGAGGGAATTCGAGAGTTTCGACACACAAACTCTGAATGAACAATATGTTTCCAAGGCAGGATGAGCAAGTGACTTGCGGAGAAACGTGTCAATGTGGTGTTCCCACCTACCTGCTGCTCTTGTCCCTCGGGTGGATTTGTTTGTTCGTTTTGAAGATGCTGGTAAGGAAATGTAATGATTTACTGTGAGGCATATTGCAGATTCCATGACAAATAATGACAAAGAATTGCATGAAATTAATAGGTGAGGAATAGGGAACCAGAGGAGCTGAACACATTGCTAAAGGGAAGATGCAGGATAGAGGTTTTGGATTCCTGGATAATTGGGTCTCTTTCTGAGGTAGATGGAACATCTCCAAACAGGATGCTCTTCACCTGAACCAGAGGGGTAGCAATAGCCTTGAGTGAGGGAGAATTTGAAATACTCTCCGGAACAGTTTAAGCTAATTTCGCAGGGGTATAGGACCAAACTTGTAGTTCCAACATACAGGAGGTTAAGAACAGTGAGGTAAGAAAAATGGTTTCAACGTCGCAAGAGGGCACCATCAAGCAAGAAGCTGATTTACAGTGTGTCTACGTTAATGCAAGGAGCATGCAGAATGACTTGGGTGAACTTGCAGCATGGGTTAGAACGTGGGACTTCGATGTTGTGGCCATTTCGAGACATTGTGGAGCAGTGAAAGGAAAGGTTATTGCAGGATACTGGATTTAGATGTTTCAGTAAGAAGAGGGAAGACTGTAAGAGATGGGAGCGTTGGGGAAGATGATGTGGCATTGTTAATCAAGGACAGTATTGTAGTGGCAAAAAGGACGTCTGAGTGTTCGTCTGCTGAGGTAGTAAGAGCTGGTGTTAGAAACAGGGAAGGAGAGGTAACCCTGTTGGGAGTTTTCTATAGGCCTCCAAATAGTTCCAGAGATGTAGTAGAAAAGATAGCAAAAATGATTTTTGACACGAGCGAGAGTGACAGCATAATTGTTATGGGAGACTTTAATTTTCAAATATTGTCTGGGAACATTATCGTGCGAGTACTTTAGATGTGTCAGTTTTTGTCCAATGTGTACACGATATGTAGACAGACTAAAAAGGAGCGATGCCACATTGGATTTGGTACTAGGTAATGAATTGGGCGCGATTTTAGATTTGGAGGTAAGTGAGCAAATTGGTGATAGCGATCATAATTTTATTATATTTACTTTAGCGATGGAAAGAGATAGGTATATACGGCAGGGCAAGAGTAGTAGCTGGG
This sequence comes from Hemiscyllium ocellatum, assembly GCF_020745735.1. Classification (NCBI taxonomy): domain Eukaryota; kingdom Metazoa; phylum Chordata; class Chondrichthyes; order Orectolobiformes; family Hemiscylliidae; genus Hemiscyllium; species Hemiscyllium ocellatum. The sequence continues at coordinate 151,943 of NW_026869097.1, read as the reverse complement.
AGAAAGCTTAAATAGGATGCAACGCGGCAAGATTTAGGATGTATTGGATGGGGAAGGAAACTGCAGGGATTGTGTACGATTGGAATGTGGAACTTATTCAAGGAATAGCTACTGTGTGTCCTTTAAGAGTATATGCCTGTCAGACAGGAAGGAAGTGGTCGAGCGAGGGAGCCGTGGTTTATTAAAGAAGTTGAATATCTTGTCAAGTGGAAGAATAAGTCTGATGTTATGGTGAGACATGAAGGGCTCAGTTAGAGCGCTTAAGAGCTACGAATTAGCCAGGAAAGATTTCAAGAAAGATACGAAACAAGCCAGAAGAGGACATGTGAAGCCGTTGGAAGATAGGATCAAGGAAAATCTTAAGGATTTTTCTAGGTATTTCAAGAATAAAATGATGACTAGAGTAAGATTAGGACCAAACAAAGATAGTAGTGGGAAGCTGTGCATTGAGGCAGACGAGATGGGAATTCGCAAAATAAATATTTTACGTCATTCTTCACTCTGGAAAAAGACGATGTTGTCGAGCAGTACACTGAGATACAGGCCACTAGACTAGATGGGACTGAGGTTCAAATGGAAGAGGTGTGAGCAATTCTAGAAATCGTCAAAATAAATAAGTCCCATGGGTTATATGGGTTTATCCTACAATTCTCTGGAAAGCCAGGAAGGAGATTGCAGACTGTTTGGCTTTGATCTTTATGTCGTCATTGTCTACAGGAATCGTGCTGGAAGACTAGAGGATTGCAAATGTTGTTTTCTTATTCCGGAAGGGGAGTCGAGACAACCCTGGGAATGATAGACCAGTGAGCCTTGCTTTATTTGTGGATAAAGCATTGGAAAAGGTTATAAGTTATAGGATTTAACATCATCTAGAAAGGAATAAGTTGATAGGGCTAGTACGCATGGTTTTGTGAATGGTAGGTCGTGCTTCAGAAACCCGATGGAATATGAGAAGGTGGACAAACAGCTGGATGAGGGTAAAGTGGTTGATGTGGTGTATGTGGATTTCAGTAAAACATTTTATAAGGTTCCCCACGGTAGCCTATTTCACAAAATACGGAGGCATGGGTTTGAGGGTTGTTTAGTGATTTTGATCAGAAGTTGGCTAGTTGACAGAAGACAGACGGTATTAGTTGATGGGAAATGTCCATCCAGGGGTTCAGTTACCACTGTGGTACTGCAAGGATTTATTTTGGTCCACTGTTCTTTGTCATTTTTAAAATGAGCTGGATGAGGGTGTGGAAAGAATCTATTTTGTAAATAAATTCATTTCTATTTCTGCCTTCTGATCCATAGATTATTCCTGAATTAACGAATACTGACTGTTCTGTTATAACAGACGAGTCCGCATCATCAAACTCTGCTGTGATCTCCCACATGCACTGACTTTATTCCTCTCTCAGCTTTTACCTGAGCCTGAACAAGTTTGTGTACAATTTCAGCATTCTATTTTAAAGTGAATGGAGTTTCTTCCTAATTTTCATATCTGTATTGCAGGCTCGATCTGTATTCCTGCCTCAGACACTCTGCTTCTGAAAACATTCATCCATGTCTCGGTCTGCTTCAGTCTCAACTGTTCTAATAATCGTCTTATTGGCGTCGCACTTTATACTCTCCATAACCTCAGTTTATCCTCAACTCTGCTGCTTGTTCATCAACACACGGAGTCTAATTCATTTACCACCCCTATAATTATTGACCTACAGTTGCTTCTGGTGTGGGAATATCTCATTTTAAAGTTCTCATTCTTATCAGTGTCTCTGGCATCACTTCTCCAATTAGTCTCATTCCTCAAATCATTTCTCATAGACCCTCAAACGTGTTTTCCCTTCCAGATGTGTGCTTAAAATTAATGTGTTTCTTTCTGTTTCCCTCCTTGACCATTATTTGAGCCCCTGTACAGCTGGTGGCACTGTGTCATTGCTTGTATTTTCATTTACTTCCCAAAGCGTCACACGTGAAGCTCCCTGTCAGACAGGGATATCAGCAACTTTGACTCATGACTTTCACAATTCTTCTCTGTCAATCAATTAAAACTCCATGTTAGTCATCGTCAGCTGATCATACTTGAATCCACATGGGAAACCCCTTGGAAGTTTGAGAAGATCAGGCATGAATTACAGACTTTTGGACTGGAAGTGCAAGGAGTGGTTAGGAAGGCAAATGTAATTTTCTCCTTCATTGCTCAAGGGGTTGAGTTGAAAAGCAGAAAGGTAGTTGTACAAGTTGCTGTGAGATCACATCTGCAGTACTGTGTGTAGATTTCATCTCGGTACTTGAGAAAGGATGGCACTGGAGGGGGTGCAGATGAGTACATTCTGGCATTGGGTTGGGTGGTGATCTATGAGGAGAGACTGAGTAGATTGGGATTATATTGATTGGAATTCAGAACAATGAGAATTTGAGAAACATATAAAACAATGAAGAGAATGGATCATATAGAAAGAGGAGGATGTTTCCACTGACAGGTGAAGCTAGGATAAGAGGCATAGCTGTAAGATTAGAGGAAACAGATTTAGGACTGAATTGGGAAAGAATGTCTTCACCCAGAGGGTTATTAATCTGTGGAATTCCTTGCCGGGAAGTAATTGGCGCTATTCAGGAAACTGTTTTAAAATAAGGCTTTTTTTTCTGACAATGGAAGAAAATAACGGATACAGTGAGAGGTTGAGTAAGTGGAGCTGAGTCCACAAAAAGATCAGCCATAATCTTATTGAATGACGGAGCAGGGTCGAATGGCTGGACGACCTACTCCTGCTCCTAGTTCTTGTGTTATTATCAACAGCTCAAGAACGTGTTGCTAACAATGAGCTGGAAAATAGATTGAAAGGAAGTTCAGTTGATAAAATTGACAGATATTTAAATTAACATTTCACAACAATCGAGCATGATTGGGAGACGATGGCCTTGTGGTATTATCGCTAGATTGTTGAATTAATAGGCTCTGATAATGTTCTAGGACCCGAGTTCAAATCCTGCCACGGCAGATGGTGAAAATTTATTTCCATGAAAACAATCTCGAGTTAAAAATCTAATGATGACCAAGAATCCATTGTCAATTGTTGGGCAAACCTCTCTGATTCAGTAAAGTCCTTTACGGAAGGAATCTGCCATCCTTATCTGGTCTGGCCTCCATGTGACTCTAGTCTCACAGCAATATGGTTGTCTCAGAACTGCTTCGGTGCAATTAGGGATAGGCATTAATGCTGATCTAGCCAATGATTCCGTGAACAAATTTTAAAACATCAAAAAGGAATTGATGAGATTGTAAACTTTGTATGATAAGTAAATATAGTCAGGGTGAGTACCTAATGACAACACAGGCGCACAAATGATGAAAACTGCTGCTAGACCAGAAGTTTGGGCTTTTTTTTAGAGGCCACTGGTTGAAAACTGTAAAGCGAATAAAGTTGGAGACAATTGATTTAGGAAGGTCAATTGTTGCAAAGTATAAACAAAAATGACATGAGGCTCCATGTGGAAATAAAAATAAGAAAAAGAAAACAATGGCTAAAACATTTTTTTTGAACAATTGGAAGATGACATCGTGAAACTCCACACAGGAAAAACGGAAACTCTCAAATACCTCAAACAACCATTTTATATTGGTTGTGACCCTGTTTCGACAGAGAATATCCCAAATGATTGCAGGGCTTTTTTTCAGGAGAACTCGTTTGATAAAGGGTATGATTATGGATAAACTATCCACCAAAAACTAATAGTCAGATTTCGAAACAATGTGCTCCAGACATATTCTTGGCATTTGTTGAAATATCATTACAGTCCAAGGGGATTTCAGTTGATTCAAAGGTCTTACTGTGATGCCTGTCTTCAAGGAAGGAGGAAGGCATAAAGCATGGAAATAAAGGCCAGGTAGCCTTATGTCTATTATTAGGAAACTGCTTGAGTCCATTATTCAGGAAAATAAATTGTGATTTACAAAAATTTAATGGAATTGAACAGACTCAATCGAGTTATCTGAAAAGGAGAAGCAGTGTTAATAAAAGTGAACCCTTAGATTGTGTAATTAGATTTGGTAAGCATTTTGTGAACTACCATATACAGCATGTATTGCACAAGGTAGGAAATAGTGGGTTATTGTTCAGCGATAGAACATTTGTGCAGACATAAAGGAGTGAGTCTTGATGAATATGTCTGTGTGAGTTCAGAGAGCCATAATAAGTGGAGTGCCACAAATGTCAGCCCTTGGACTCCCAGTTGCTTACTCTCTGTATTAAAGGTTTTCTTTGCGGTGTGTGTGTGAGGGGTGGGGGGTGTGGGGGGTTTGGGGGATGTAGAATGCAATCAATGCATATTCGATGATGGTAAAGCTAGGTTGGAGTGCATGGTGTGTTAAGGATGTAAGTAATCTGCACTATGTAATTGGAAGACAGAGTTCATTGTAATAAAGTATGAGGTCTAGCACTTCAGAATGAATAATAAAAAAAAGCAAACGATTATTTATATGGAGAGCGACTGTGAAAACAAAAGACCAGCGCAGAGCGATTTGGGTGTTGTGTGCATGCAAGGTCTGAGAAACCATAAAGATTGATCAATTTCTAGAAAAGGATCATGTGTATGCCAGGGCATTGTGGAAGGAAAGATATGTAGGTTGGAGAGTTGGGCTGAAAATTGCAGATGGAGTTCAATCCTGTCAAATGCGAGGTCATGCATTTTGGAAGATACAATTCAAGAGTGAATTATACAGTAAGTGAAAATGTCAAAGGAAAATTAATGTGCAGAGAGATTTCTGGGTGTTCAAGTCATTTGATCCCTGAAGGTGGCAATGCAGGTCAATAGATTTGTCAAGAATACGTATGAAATGTTTTCCTTCATCAAACGAGACATTGAGGACAGTATTTGGCAGGTCATATTACAGTTCAATAAGACTATGGTTCAGCATTATATTTGGTACATTTCTGGTCGTCCACATTACCAACACGATTTTGATGATTTGGAGAGAGTGCAGAAGAGGTTCACTCGGATATTACCTGATATGGAGGGTGCAAGCTATGAAGAGAAGTTGAGTAGATTAGGATTATTATCATTCGAAAGACAGAGTCGCGGAGGGGGAATCTGAATGAGGTCTACAAAATCATGAGAGGTATAGGTAGGGTGGATAGCAAGAAGATTTTTTTTTCCCAGATTGGTTAACTGAATTTCTAGGAGCCATGAGATTGGATCTGTTGATGGGACGTATATGTGGTAAATTCATTATGCAGAGGCTGGGGGTTCCTGGAACGCGTTGCCAGTAGTGGTATTATGGTGGACACAATAGTGTCATTTAAGACCTCTCTAGACAAATATATGCACGGGCAGGGGGTAAAGAGATACAGATCCTTAGAAAATATGCTTTGATAGAAGAACTGGGTCGGTGCAGGCTTGCAGGGGTGAATGGCTGTTCCTGTGCTATAATATTCTTCGTTATTTTTTCATTGATCTTTGTTCTTTGAAACTATGGAAAGCCAGCAGATGTAGTTGAATCATTTATACACACAAGTAAATTACTGGAGGACTGGAGGGTGGGTAAGACTGCATCTTTAGAAAGGCTGGAAGGAAAATCATGGAAACGATAGTCTGTGTGTCTGACATTGGTGACGAGTAAGTTGTTGGAAGACATTCTGAAAGATAAGATTTACATGACTGGAAAAGGAATGGCTGATTTGTATTGGTCAGAAAGGTTTTGTATGAGAGAAATCATGTCTTACAAACATGATTTAAGCTTGTTTTAAATGAAGTAAACAGAAAGATTGATTGTAGCAGAATGGTAGATGTTGTTTAAATGAACATTAGCAAAGCCTTTGATTAGGTTCTGCATGGTAGACTAATTAATAAAGTTAGAGCACATGGGATTGCGGGTAAGCTTGATAACTCGATGTAAATTCGGTTTTACAGAAGGAGACAGAATAGAGGATTTTGCTTTGGCCTGGAAGCCTGCGACAAGCAGTGTTCCATAGGGATCAGTACTGGATGGACTTCCATTTGTCATTGATGTAAAAGGTTAGGATGATAATATCGAAGGCATGGTTGGTACATTTACAGATGACACCAAAATTGCGGTTATATTGGGCAGTGAGACAGGTGTCTGCGATTGCAAAGTGATATTGTTCAACGAGGTCAATGGATTGAGGAGTGACAGATGGAGATTAGATAAAGTAAATGTGAGGTACTGCATTTTGGTAAAATAAACAAGTGCCTGAAGTAAATCACATAATTATACGACCCCAGGTAGTACTTTAGGCCAGAGAGATCGAGGGATTTTGGTACATAAGTCTTTGAACTTTATATCAAACGTGGAAAAAAGGATTTTAGAAGGCATTCAGTACGTTTGCCTTGGTCGCCCAGACGTTTCACTACAGGTGTCGGTATTTCATACTGAGGTTGTACAGGGCATTGATAAGGCCTCTTTTGGAGTACTGAGTCCAATTCTGATCACTCACTCAGAGGAAGGACAATATTAAGCTGATTAGGATTAAAATATATTTCCCGGAACGTTGCTAAGAATTGAGGGATTGGGGTATAAGGAGAGATTGGATCAGATCATATGTTTGATTCCCTGGACCGCAGAAGATCCAAGGGGAACATTATAAAATCATGAGGTATATTGATAAGGTGAATGGCATGTTTCTGTTCCCTCGGATGGAGGATTTCTAAAACAGCGAGAATATTTTAAAGTGAGAAGAGAAATATTTCAAAAGTACTTGAGTGGCAATTTGTTCTTACATAGAGATATTAGTGTGTGTAATGCACTTTCAAAGGAAGTGGTGGGTGCAGGTACAGTTACAACATTTGAAAGATGTTTGGGTAGGTACAAGAATAGGAAATGTTTGGAGGGATATGGGCCAAACTTAGGTTGGTAGTATTAGTTGAACAAAAGATGTGCTTCCATGTTGTTCGACTCTGTGACCATGATTCTTTTGCTTTTTATAAAAAAAAGTTAATGACTTTCCAATATCTGTGTCAAAGTGAATACTTATTCTTAAAATGGATTTCCTAGTTTTAATCTCCCATACAAGAGGGAATGTCCATCAGGTATTCACCTGATGCACGGTTTTCAAGATCTTGTTTAGTGCAGGAGAAAAATCACTTATACAGAGACCTAAAATGCATATCCTTCCTAATACAAGGGTTTCAACTCAGAATCAATAAAGTGAAGTACCTTTGGAAGTTTCTAAATCAAATGATTTTTTTTTCCCGGAAACCAAAATAACTTCTGATAACGGAAATAGACTGATCCCTGGAGCACTCACTGGCTTCAGTTTCACAAGAAGAAAATCAAAATAAAACTCTACTCACAATGCCCTGCTGTAAATCATGACCAAAAAAAACAGTATATCTTGGAAAATATCAGCGGAACTGGCAACTTCTGTGAAGAGAAATCAAACTATCTTGATAAATTATTTTATCCTGGGCTCTTTAAAGTTAATTCCAGGCACAGGTATCGAGCAATCCTCCAGAGCAACTAGAGCAAATAGTTTGTGAGGCCTTAGTTTATTTTTCTTAAAGTTTGAACAATAGAAGCAGCCTCAATGAGTACAGTCAAGCTCTCATAGAACCAGGGCGTATAGTCGGTAGTTTGCAGCAGTTGTAGCCGGGATCTCAACAGGGTTGGAAACTGTACTACATGTCGCTGGCTGCTACTCTCTCTGAATTTTCCCTTCTGGGTTGCAGGAGTTGCGTTGCCCTGCAATTTGTTTTTCTGCATTTTTTGCCCAGGGTGTATTTATGAGCTGTTCCCACATTGGAACAGTAACTGTTTAGTAGTAAAACAATTCTTTAAGTTTGGCTCAGTTTTCCAATCGAGTTAAGTTATTCCACGTTCATCTTGCTTTGATTATACTTTTACTATTGTGTTCGAATAATTTGTGTTTTGCGTAATGTCAATTCGTTTGATCAATTGAATTGGATCTGGAACATGGCACCTTACATTTACTTTTAAATAAAAAATGTTAGGGTCCAGATTAACATCTTAATCACTTTTCAGAGTTCTGATCTCATCTGTAACAATGTGTAATGGGATCGCTCTTATTTTGGGAACAGTAGATTAATTGAAATGGGGGATAATACCTTGTTTCCTCGTTTGTTTAAAAGGATGTAATATCAACTACTGCTGGTTCACCAACTCCACTGTGCAACCAACAGGTTTCATAGAATCCGATCAGTGTGGAATTCAGTCCATCTAGTTCACACTGACCTGCCATAGAATGTCACACAATCATTTCCATCCCGGTAACCCTGTGTTTCACATGGCTAATCCATGTAAGCTCCATATCCCTGGGCATTATGGACAATTTAGCATGGTCAGTCTACCAAACCTGCACATCTTTAGACTACAGGAGGAAAGTGGAGAGCTCATCGTTTGTTTGAGAATGTATCAATTACTGCGAATCACTCACATTGTGCGGCTATGCGATGCTTCACAGAATAGCCTTGGCAACAGAAAGGAGTTTGTCTGATCCCTTGCAATGTTGTCTCTGAGATATTAGAGAAGGAGGTGGACATGTCTGGCATTGATCTGCTGGCACATTGGGTCATTGAGAATGCTTTCGCACTTATCATTTGTCAGAGTGTAGAGCAAATAAAATGCAAGTAGTAGAACATGCAATGAAATTATCTCGTCTCATTCCATCAATGGTTCACTGAAGACAACTGCTGTGGAAACACTCCTTAATATGTGCACTGTTTGTCATTAATACCTCCCAAAGACAAATTAATTCTACATGGCAGAGGGGGGCCCAGACATTTCTCTATATAAGCCCCAGTACAGCTGCAATCCTCTCCACACCCCTCTAGAGAGAGACTGCATGCATGTGTGTGTGAGTGTGTCTGTGTGTATTTCTATTGATGTTGCTGTTAGCTTGTATGATGCTGTGACCTGCTGCCCACCCTCTCTGACTAAATTCCAGACGGTTTTCACCCTCCATCACTGTCTATGCAGTGGAGTGGAGAGGCCAGCAGAATGTCGAATTCCATCACATTAAGCAACGCAGGGATCATCAGACCAGTCTCACACAGAGATACACACAAATGCTAATTCGCACAGTTACACACTCTAATACATACACGCAGATGCAGACATACGAATAAATGGGCATGCGCTCACACACACACACAGACAGACACACAGATATACTGACACGAGACAAACATGGGAGTCGATCGGTATTTCTCTTTCTCTGTGATAAATTCTCACTATTTCACCCACTCAGTAAGGTGTGCCACATTGTTTCTATTTCTCTGTTTGCAGCATGACTTTTTTTTTTCTCTGGGTCTTTGGGATGTGTGTTGTTATTTTTGACGCTCGTTTGCTATCAGTGTATGCCTTGATCACACCAGTGAGTCTGTCAGTATTTCAATTGTTCTGCAGGAGAAAGTAAGGACGGCAGATGTTGGGGATCAAAGCTGAGCGTGTGGTGCCTGAAAAGCACAGCAGGTCAGGCAGCATCCGAAGACCAGGGGAATTGTCAGTACAGGTATAAGACCTTCATCAGTCCTGTCTGTAATCCGAATTCTATCCTGGCGTGCTTTGCTTTTCCAGCAGCACACTGTCGGCTTTGATGACCAACATCTGCAGTCATTACTTTCTGACCTGCTCTACTTTTGCAGCGCCACATTCTCTTTCAGTTATTTTGACTGGAGTCTGACACTATGACAACTTCGATGCTTGTTGATGTCGCCAAACCTGGAAGAATTGCAAAGTATGTGGAGGGCAGTGTACTACAACAACAACAGGATAACGCCAACTTGTTGTAGATTTCAGGTATATTTCATCCGACAATCAACTCAGGACATTATGAGGTGATGTACTATGGAAGGAAAACAGGCTGTACAGTTATAAACGGGGTGCAGGAGCAGAGGGACCTGGGTGTATTTGAGCACAGATTATTGAAGATGTCAGGACAAGTGAGGAGAGCAGTAACTTTCTTAGTTTCAGTATCTGAGCTTTTTACAGGAGGAGTGTAGGAGGGAGTCTCCGTGCTCCCGTCCTGGGAGGTGGTGGTGACGATGTGTTATGAGCCCACCCTCCTGCCCACCAAGACCGTGGGTATTCCATTTGTACTAGCGCCATAAAAAAGCGAGATGGCATCAGGGCCAAGGTTTCTAAGTTGTGATGGGGGAAACGGAACGGAGCTGCCAGCGGGTTTAACGTGAGAATTACCCTTCACTGAACCTTGCTCCTTACTCGGTCCGTGGGACGTGGATGTTTCAGAACCTCCACACGAGGCACCCCATCCTCTCCGACTCATACCAGGGTCCTCCCCACATGGCGGGGGGAAGGGTCTAATGGATCAGATGTCCGGCACTCCACCACCCGGCTTGGCCCTTCCTGTCCTATTCCAGCCTTTTTCTCCTGGATTGGGAGAAAGGGAGTGAGTGAGTGAGTGTGGAGCCTGCTGATCGTACTGCTCTAGGTGGGGGGGCGGGGGGGGGCGACGGAATGAAGAGGTTTTTGGTCCGGGTCTGTCCGCAGTGTTGTACACATGCAGCGTTCTTAATGTAGTGGGTATACTGGATTTGAGAGAAGCAGAGAGACACAGAGAGAGGGAAGGTGTTGCACGCAATAGTGAGGGTGATGGCACATGAGCCTTGCTCGGGGTCGGTGCTATCACAGAAATACAGTGAGTGTGAGGGAGCAGAGACAATACAGTGACCCTTATCCTTACAGAGCAGGGATAGTTATTAATGCTTGTCCTGTATTGGTGGACATTTCTTCAGACCGCAGATACTACACTGAGCTGGGTGGGGAGCTCAGACCATGCTCGGTAGGTCTGGTGGTGTGGCCCCCTCTGTGAAGAGAATGGTCCTTCTATGTGCTAGCCCATTCACCAGGACCTCCATACCCCTGTCGACAAACCGTGGTGTAATTGCCTCTTATCTGCCATGCTTGGGGTAAACTGTGCAGGGCAGCTCTGAACTGAGAAAGGTCAGCCGTGTGCCCCTGGGCCTTTTAAAGATGGCACCAATGCCAGGGATCACGGAATATCCGTGGGTATCCAGACGATGGCGAGTACCCCCAGCCATCATGGTTGATAGAATCGGGCTGGTATTGAAGGAGTGGGACACCATGGGGTGGGATGGGTAGTTAATGAAGTGAATTAGATAAGTTAGCACCAGGAAACTAGCTCAGCCTCGTGTAGACGATCCCTCTGTCACGCTCAATGTAAATGCCACTGAGATAAATTATTGTTAGATTCAGCCCAATGGGTCGAAGTCTGTTCTGACCCAACTCCCACTTACAAAGCTGCAGAACAAATGTTAATCCAAAACGCTCCTGAAATCACACAAATATTCTGTTCCCCCATCATTCCATGAAGCACTGGCTCATGTTACAGGATACTGTCGAAATGTCGGCATTTCAGCATTCTGGAAACTGTGATCACATCCTTCCATTACATTAGGACAAAGTGAGGACTGAATGGTGAGAACGTGGGAGGCTCACTGTGTTGAATTACCTATTCCTTTCCCAATGTTTGTATGCAGTCTGTGGGAAAGCTCTGCCAGTGTTATCACAAGCCCTCAGATGTTAGGAAGGGGGTCTCTGTAGGGTTGACAGGCCTGTGTTTACATTTTCCGATGCAGGAGTTAGTGCCCAGTGTTCTGACCGGTTTTATCCTTTAAAACCTCGAAGCAGTTTGATACAATTGAATGCCTTGCTTGGCTGTTTCAGAGACCATTGAAACCTCTGTCTGGAGTCGCTTTTAGGTTAGACCAGGAAAACACGTGAGATTCACTTCTTGAAAGTACATTGGGGAAACAAATTGCTGTTTACAATTGACATTGGGTTCAAGGTCATTATTACTGACACCAGATTTTAGATATCGATATTTTATTAACTGTTATTAACGCCCACCAGCTGCCCGAGCATTAGCCTGGTCTGGATTAGTAATCTAGTGACATTTCCGTTGCCACATAGGGAGCTATCGCAAACCACGCTGAGCAGTTTATTTCTGTGCTGCTTGACAACTTTGTCAAAAAGAACACCCAACCATTTGACTGTCATGATGGAATGGAGGGGGGTGATGTTGGTCATACTGTAATTATTCTCTTCTTAAGGGAGTTGTCAAAGTTGTGCAATTTTCTACATGGCCAGATAGATGTCAGATTTGGAACAGGAATGAAACAGCTTCCCCAGGGACACGACTTGTTGTACATTGCCTTTGTCATGTCTACTGTGTTCAGAGGTTTCTTCATGTCACATAGAGTAGCATACCACTGGTCACAAGCCTTGAGTTTGAAAAGCAACCCTCCACTGCCATCTGTAATTCTGCGGGCATACTGACGAGATGAGTTAAATCATTGACTCAACACTTCTGGCTGAGTATGTCGCAAATAACTACATGCTTGCCTTTTCCATTATTAAGGAGGGGGACATGTGTTGGGCCCTGTCCTGCAGTGAGTTGTTTAATCCATTTATGATTGGATGTGGCAAGACTGTAGAGCTTCGAACTGATCTTTTGGTCTTGCAATTATTCAGCCCTTCCTATCAGATGGTAATCATGCTGTTTGGAATGTAAACAGTCAAGTGTGGTAGCTTTATTGTTTGCCATCAGTTTTAGGTACACATAGTTTTGCATTGGCATGTTCACCACACTCGTCGCTGAAGCATTGATTCGTTTATTGGTAATGGTAGACTGAGGGATAGTCCCAGGCAAAAAGTTACAGATTATGGTTGAATATAATTTTGCTTCTGTTGCTGTTGTGGTCTACAGCGTCACATGGAACACGCAGGTTGAGGTGCAATATCTCTAATACAGTCCTGCTCCCTGTCCCCCAGTTCACACCAAGTCCCAGTCACCCATCAGTCATGTACTCAGTGACCTACGCTGGTTTCTGATGTGGCACACTTCCAATTTTATATTCTCATTCTACTGAGGGTCTCTCCATGGTATCACACTTACAATTTGTCTCATTGCCCAATACCCTTTAACATAATCATCTGAATCCTCAGGAAAGGCTGAGGCACTTGGGCTGTTGTCATTGGAGAAAAGAAGGTTGAGAGGTGACTTGATAGAGGTGTACAAGATGATTAGGGGTTCAGATAAGGTTGACCATGAGAACTTTTTTCCACGTATGGAGTCAGATAATACGAGGGGGCATAGCTTTAAATCAAGGGGTGGTAGGTATAGGACTGATGTTAGGGGTAGATTCTTTATTAAGCGAGTCGTGAGTTCATGGAATGCCATGCCAGTTACAGTGGTGGACTCTCTCTCTTTACGGCCATTTAAACGGGCATTGGATAGGCATATGGAGGAAAGTGGGCTAGCGTAGGTTAGGTGGGCTTGGATCGGCGCAACATCGAGGGCCGAAGGGCCTGTACTGCGCAGTATTTTTCTATGGTCTATATTCTTTCTATGTTCTTTCCAGTATGTGCTACCTTCTGTGTTTAGAGTGAATGCATGTCACTCTGTTTCTCTCCCTGACTAACAGTAAGAACTCTGTAGTGTCAGTGATGCCAGCTTTACGCCATTTCAGAGACACGGAAATTGTGTCTTTCACTGCCAGGCATATGACGCTAAAGGGTGAACAGGGCGTTCGAGCCAAGTTGACACATGTCTTTGAAACGTGGTGAAAAGCAGAAATTGCTATAGAAGTTAAGCAGGTCTGGCAGCATCCGTGTAGTGAAAGCAGACTTAATCATTTGGGTGCAGTAAGCATTATTCAAGGCTCGCAGTTTCTTTTTTGTTCTCGTTTCAGATTTCAAGTATCCAGAGTTATTTGGTTAATTGCAAATGTGCTTTATCATTTCTGGAGAAACACAACAGATCTGGCAGCATCTTAATTAAGTTCAAGACAAATGATTCGCAAACACGGCAAGTTCATTTGGAGACCAGGAGAAAGAATGTGCGAAGAATGGAGAACAGCCATACTGCGGTCAGGTTGTGGAAGTATGGAATTGAATAAAAACTCCTTCAGGATACAACGTACCAAGGTCTAAAGTGAAGTGTTACTGAAGGTTGAGTTGTGCTTCATTGGAGAATTACAGCAGCCCAGGGCTGAAATGTTAGCATGACAGCAAGGTACGTTATTGAAATGGGAAGCAATGAGAAGGTCAGGGTTATTCCCACAGACAGAGTGGGACTGTTCCTCAAAACAGTTTCTGTTGGTCTCCCCAATGTAAAGGAGACTGCATTGTGAGCAACAATGACAGGATACTGGATTGAAAGAGTACAAATGAAATGCTGCTTCATCTGGAAGGTGTGTATTGAGTTGTTAAGATATTATGAATGTGTCTGCGCTCTTTTCACATGTCCAAATTTATTTCTTCTTATATGTAGACCACCTAGTTCCACAGCTTGGAGGGAGGAAGTACGATAGGTGCGGGAGGTAAGAGTTAATAAACTTGGAGCTGGATAAGCACAACAGACCAGACAGACTTAGAGGAGCAGCAAAGGCAATATTTTGATCTTGGAACTTTCGTCAGGACTGGTGAGGGGGAGAGGAGCCCAGAAATGGAGTGATGGGATATGGAAGGGCGGCGTGTAGGTATAGTGGTGGTAGGTATATGCAGGTATGAGGTTGCTGTGATTGGTCAGTGGGAAGGATGGAACAGATACAGGTGGGTTTGGTCAGGGAAAAGGGACAAGGGATAAGGATCTGGGAGGAGGGCTTTTGAAGCAGCTTCAGTCAATATTGAGGACATTGGGCTATCAGTTTCAAAGGTAATCTCTCAAGTGGTGTTACTCTGACAGTGGATAGGCTAAGGATGGTCACGTCGCTGGGCGAGTGGGAGTGGAAATTAAAATGAATGGTAACTGGAAAGTCGAGTTGGTTGTCTCGTGGAGAGCACCAATGCTCCACACAGAGCCTGATCCTGGCCCACCGAGCTAGTCACCAACTCCCAACATGGTCTCCTCTATGTTGTGGAAACCAAAGGGAGACTCAGGGACATATTCATGTAGTATCTGCTCTCTGCACGCTTGAACAAACGCAGCATTCCAGTTGTCATCCATTTCAATCACTCCCCTCCCCGTGTTCATCCGGCAACAGGTCCATCTTTGGTCTACTCCACTGTCAGAGTGAAGCCAAACAGAAACTGGAGAACACAACTTGATATTTCAGCTGGAGACCTTACAGCTCAATGGTCTCAATATTGACTTCACTGGCTTCAAAGTCTCTCAACCCGCAGCCTTACCCCATGTCCTCTTCCCTGACCTGACCAAAGTTGTCCATCTTCCCATCCGTATGTCTGTTGCATCCTTCCCACTGACCAATCACAATAATTCCCTGCCTGCATCCCCCTATCGCCATTCCGCCTACTCTTCCAACAGCTCCACGCCCCTCCCTCTATTTACTTCCCGGTTCCCCTTCCCTCACTCCAATCCTGATGAACTCTTTCAGCCTGAAACGTTGACTTTCCTGTTCCTAGGATACTGTCTCACTTGCTTTGCTTTTTCAGCTTCATATGGATTGGGGACATAGTTGCACGTTGAGACCTTATCAGCAACAGATTTTATTGTGCTTTTCAAATTCATTTTTGTCTGTTTACTGACAATCTTATCTGAACATTCTCACTGCAGGATCTAGGAAACATTCTTTTTGTCACTAATGCTCCTGTCTGCTTCGAACTGATTTCCTTTGTTTTAACCGTACTTTGATCTCTGCTATTCACAATGGCATTGTAAACGTAACTCTTGTTATGCTGTAGCTTAATCACACCATTTCCAATATACTTCACAACTTCCTTGTTCTTATACTCCACACATCTTTTCATAAACCTAAAGATCCAATAAGTCCTTCTAACATTTCCTGTCTTCTTGTCCCTCTCTTCTTAAACGGGGAGGTTACATTTACCAGTCCTCCCTTACTCCAACGTTTACTGAAAGATCACCAGCAATGCCGCAACAATCGCCTTCCGTGTCACTACGTGACCAACTGGTCTCGCTGATTGATTCAACTTCACCTTCCCCAGCACCTCCTCCTTACTGAGGTCAGTATACTCACCTCTATACCCTGACTGTCTTGAAGTCTAGCATTTTACTGGTGTCTTCCACCGTGAAGACTGATGTAATGTATCTGTTCAATTCCTCTCCCATTCCATTGCTTCCCATAAATACTCAAGCCTCATTTTCCAAAAGTCCTTTGTTTGTTTTTTACTCCCTGTCTTCCTTGTTATATATCTCAAAATCGTTTTCGTTATTATTTTACAGGATTAAGAAGCGTAATATTATATTTCACCCTCTCCTCCCATTTGCTGTTATTAGTTATACATGCTCGAATTTGTAGATTTCCTAATCTTTTGGATTCCTAATAATCTTCACCACATGGTGTGCATTTTCTTTTGTTTTATGCTGTCCCTGAATTCGTTATCACGCACGGCTGACTTGTCTTCTGCTGAATATTGTTCCTCTTACTTGGAGGTGAATTTCTGATGTGCTGCTGAATTATCTCCTGAAACCTCTGCCATTGCTGTTTCACCATCTTCCCGTGCTCAGCTTCCCTTCCAACTAACTCTGGCCAACTGCTCCCTCATGTCCTGTAGTTACATTACTCAATTATAAGACATCACATCCAAAAGTGAGCAATAGCTGTAAACAGAAGGAGGGAAGTCTGAGGCATAGGACAGAAAGAACGATTGGACGATGTATCAATTAGATTAAAAGAGAAATCGAGGGACAGATAGAGAGAGAATTTCGACATGGAGATATAAAAATAGAGAAGTCTACATGACTGACATATGTAGATGTATTTCTGTATTTGGTTTGACAATTCCTGTGTGTTGTGGTCCTTTGTACAGTGTATGTGCAAACAGAATTATATGTTGAAATGTCGGTCTGATACCAGAACTTTGATCTCCAGCATTATGACAGGCAACAGTTGTTGACAGAACCCAGCAGGCCAATGTATATGTTTCCCGGTAGAAAATTGTTTAACTGAAATAAATTGGAACACAAGAAGCAGGAATTTATAACATATATCCTGACAAGAATTAGAGATTAGGTCTGGGAATGCAAGGAAGAGGCAGGAGTTAGAGGGTACGTTAAAAGAAGGGGAACATAACATCTCAGCTGAAGACTAAATAACATGTTAACGTTTTATGAATTTTGTACATCACGTGCATCATTTTTGTTAACTATGTATCTCTTGTTCATTCTGGATATGGTGCACACATATGAACAGTCTTATGTATCTGCATGCGTGCGTGCACACACACGCACACACACACACACACACAGACACACTCACTCAAACAAACAGACACATACATACAGACACCCACACACACTCACACATACACACAGACACCCACACACACAGATTCACACTCACACACAGAGACACACATACAGACACCCACACACACTCACACACAGAGACACACGCACACGCACTCATACACACACAGGCACACACACTCACTCACACACACAGACACACAGACACGCACGCACTCACACAGACACACACACACACTCTCACAGACACAGAGGCTCTCTCTCTCTTTCTCTCTCTCTCTCTCTCTCACAGATGCATACACTGGTCAATCGTTATTTGGCCATTCCATTTCCAATTATCCTGTTTTATTTACATTGTCACTTGCAATTCCTTCTTCCGAATATATTCTGTTTCTTTCTCTACATCTGATGTTATTCTGTCTGTCAAGAAGACATTGGGGACTGGGGGGATGCCACTTTACTCCTCATCAGTCTCCACAGTCACTGTCTTTTATTCCTTTCTGTTTCTTAGCCCATTAAAAATACGTACTGTGTCTGACCCTTGAATCCGGATAAACAGGTCACTTTTTTTAAGATTACTTAAAGTATGGAAACAGGCCCTTCTGCTCAATAGATCCACAATGAACTTCCGAAGAGTAACCCACCCAGACCCGTTCCCCTACCCTCTATTCATCCCTGACACTATGGGCAATTTAGCATGGACAATTCACCTAACCTGCATACCTTTGGACTGTGGGAGGAAACCGTAGCACCCGCCCACGCAGACACGGAGACTATGTGCAAACGCCACACAGACAGTTGGCCAAAGCTGTTCAGTAAACAAAACATTTACTTTTTGGCTAAGGCTACAAAAAAATCTAAAAAAGAAAAGGCATACAAACTGTGCAATTAGATGTTTGCACCTTTGCAAACAAATTATTGAATTGCATTGTGTAAACGATAATTGACAGATAAAAGATAAGAAAGTATAATCCAGCGAAATACGTAGCACAACGAAAGAATAACAAGCGATTACATTTAAACTTGAGGATGATGGACTAACATTTATTATGTCCAGAAAAAAAGGTGGTGATTTGTGAGAAATTGCATTTTCCCCATGATATGTAATTCCCAGTAGCACACGTACCAGTGCGGAGACCCCATGTTGATTGAGAGGGAGCTCCAGGCTCTGAATGAATTCTCATGTCTAAATGTGCAGTTGATGTGTGTCTCTGCACTGTTCATAAATCTACCAGTAGCTTTAATGCCTTACTCCTGAAATAGTTCGCCATTCCCACCAGCTTCTAACCTCTATAGGAGTGCAATAATGTCTTCTCGGAGACTTGGCACAAATCATTCACTTTTCCTTCCCACGTTCAGCAAACCAAGTTAAAGTGACACATATGTACCACGAGTAAAGTACCAGGAGGAACAACATAGAGCAGTCTATCTGTTTAGGCTCTGCTTCACTCTTTGTTATGTTGGGGCATCAAAGACATCTTCCTATTTCTGTACACGTGGTTCGATATGCTGAATGGCCACCTCCTGGTCATCTGGAAGGAGCTCAAGGACCTGACTTGGCGACTCCGGTGTTCCTGTTTAATATCTCGATGTGCTGACTACGCTCCTTCCCTCCTTATGTAATAAGCAGGAGGGTCTGAATGGGTTAACCCTACTCTTGTCCAATAGTTTCAATGGATTGAATGACGTCATTGTACTCTGTTGAAACCACCTTTCGGGCAGAGCCTATGCTCAGAAACGGCGATTCTCCTACTCCTCGGATGCTGCCTGACGTGCTGTGCTTTTACAGCGCTACACTCTCGAGTTTTCATTCATTGAATGGTCTCCTATGTTTCTCAGCACCAGGCTATTGGAATAAATGAACTCCAAATGTTCCTGTCTTGCAGTTTTGAGGAACCGAATGGAACTTAGGCACGTAGGACTGAGCAGTTGGAGTGTGTCATCAGACACTTTAAGCACTCTCAATTAGGCAGTAAGATCGTGGCTGATCTGGATGTGTTCTCAGCCCCACTTCCATATCTGTAGTTCATTGTCCTTTACTGTCCAATATGTAAATACTTTGACTGAATGCAAACAGGCACCACAAACCTCTGGGGAAGAGCATTCCCATTCAAACAACCCTTTGTGAAATTCTCCTCATTCATGTTCAGACTAGAGTTGGACGGACCACTGTTTCATTTTCTAGTCCCGTTCCTCCATTGATCATCATAAATTTTAAATGTAACCGGGATGGTGTTATGACCAATGATATAGGTCTCAGACTATGCCAATTTCTTTGCTGGGGACAAGTCAGCTCAATATCTTACATTTGCAAAAATAATTCCCCAAAGCAAAGTTACTCAAAGCTAAGATGGCAAAATTCATGGCAAACAGTTTGGACAAATATTTACATTAATATTTATCTTTCAACGCATACTGAGATGCAGTCTGTGTATGCACACAGACACACACACACGAAGACATACACAATGTCCCCCTCACGCAAGTGCACACAGACACACACATCCACATGCCTAAATACAAGCAGGAAAATAACCCTGCATAATATCAGCTTGAAAGAGCTTTGTCCAAGCAATAGTTAAACTTAAGACAAAACTAAAATAATTCAATGTTATTCTGCCTCTGAGGTTGTTCTGCTCACACAAGCAGGAATTATTCCTGCAACAGTCGGACTTGGCTGAAATACCTTTGATTTTAGGCAGGAGGGAGCTGCCAATGATTCCTCAACAGTAATCCTACATGAATGATAAAGGTGAATGAACGGTTTTCATCTCTCATACATTTCTGCGAGAAGGAACAAGGAAAGAGAGGGAGCAATAAGCAGTGGCTTTTCCAGCACGTTGCATTTTCTCCATCTCGGAGCAGAAATACACAATGATGTTATCTGAACACAAAACTGGACCACTTGAGGCCTCCTTCAACATTCTCGGAACTATATGACTCTGTCTCTATTCTCTGCTCCATGTCGGAGTTTTAATGAAGATACATTTGCATGTGTTCTCATATTTTTGTCCAAAAAATTCATGTCTTCATAGCACATGTTTTCTTGTACTATGAAAAGAGTTTATAACATATACATGTTGTTTTTTTTATTTGAATCCTCAGTTCTAGACTCCCATACCAGAGAAAATGTCCATAGGCTATGCACCATATATACTCTCCTCAATATCTTATATGGTTCAATACGAACGACTCTCATTCTCAATCCCGAAGTGTTCTCGCCTTATAGAGGTTTATAACATCATGAGGAGCAAGTAAATGGTGAAGATCCAAGAACATTTTCCTAGCTTAGGGCAGTCCAAAACGAGAGCACATAGATTGAAGGTGAGGGGAGAAAGATTTAAAAGGGACAAATGTTGTAACTTTTCACAGAGTGTATAGAATGAATTGTCAGAGGAAATTGTTGGAGGCTGGGACAGCTACAGTATTTAAAGCCATTTGAATGAAGCCATTTGAGCGAACATGAAGGTTGTATGGGATATGGGCCAAGTGCTGGCAAATGGAATGTGATTAATTTAGGACATCTGGTCAGCATAGACATGGTGCAGCGAAGAGTCTGTTTCCGTGCTGTATGACAGAATAAGGTCTTCTTTCCAGAAGCAAGTACAGTAAAACATCTTCACAAAGCTTCTAAAGCTACCGAGTATATTTATTATTCAGTTTATGGAATCATCACTGCCCACAATACATCAGATGCTGACTCAGAAATTTCCTGTACATATGCAGTAAAATATCGTGATAGACTTTTCATGAAGTAATCATTCCATACACCATCCTAATTACTTGCTGCATCTGCATACTAAGCTCGTGTGATGTATGTACCAGGGTGAACAAATGCATTTGTACAAGTGAGTTTTGTGATCTCTCTTCTTTTAATTAGTTTACTGTTGTTTTACCCTTCGGCCAAAGCACAAACTTTGGTAGCCCCTGTTATCCTGTTTCTGCTGAAGGTTTGCACACTAACCTTCCCTGTCTGTACCACATTACAGACTCTCTACCTCCACTTGACATCTTATTGAACCTTCGTAGTTGAGCCAATTGAGGTCCATCCAATCAGTCCCCACACACAAATCATTGACAGCTTTTAAATAGCTTTTGATGTTGGACTGATGTCTGAGGCACTTCACCAAGTTAAAGATTTCCAACTCGAAAATAACATTTCTCCCGACTATCTATTTTCTGATTGTTGCACAGGACTCCCCTGTTCCTGTGTAGCAACCTAGAAAGTAGGTGTGACCTCCTCTTGTGCTGCGTAATGTACTGAAATGGATGAAGACCTTCACCCTATTCCTTTGTAAATCCTTATAGGGGCAGAAAGGTCTCCTCGTGTTTCATTGATTCGATCCTGAATGGCTGAATGCGATCTTCATCATCTTCTGTAACAGCATCGCGGGGTTGAGTGAGTGAACAACACACGAAGCAAGAGAAGCAGGTGGCCATTCAGCCCCTCGAGCCTGCTGCACAATTCAGATTGCTCATTGTTGATGTGATTGCAACTAAGAATCCCTTTCCTGTCTGTTCCCAATAATCATTGATTCTCTTGTTCATCAAAGATCTATATAACTCCACCTTGAGTGTTTTCATTAACCCAGTCTTCACTGCTCCTTCGGCATCAGTAGACCACAGATCACACAATCCTAAAAATAAAGGAACATCTCTGTCTCAGTCTGAAATAGGAATGCCCTTATTCTCAAAATGAGTTCCCCTCTAACCAATCATCATTCTTTTGACACAACGGTTAGGAACAGATATAGACCATTCCGACCCTCAAACGTCACCAAATTCCCATTAACCCTCGACAATCACATTCTGACCAGATTAACCTACACAGAAGTTAAAGGAATTCGAGGTACAATATGTTCACAAGAGTTCAAGAAATTAGAACAGCGAACATTGAACAGTACAGCAGAGAAAGAGCCTTTCAGCCCTCAATGGTGTGCCGACCATTTTATCCTACTCTGAGATTAAACTAAACTGCAGAGCCTTCATCCTATTATCATCTATGTGCCTATACAAGAGTTACTTGAATATCCCTAATGTAGCTGATTCTACTACCACTGCTGGCAGTGAATTCCACGCACCTATCACTACCTGTGTAAACAACCTGCCTCTGACGTCTCCCCAAAACCTTCCTCAAATCACATTAAAATTATGTTTTCCTCGTGTTAACCATTCCACCCTATGAGAAAGACTCTACTTATCCATTCTATCTGTGCCTCTCATCATCTTGCACACCTCTATCAAGTCACCATTCATTCTTCTTTACTCTAATGAGAAAAGCTAAACTCCCTCAAACCTTCTTCATAAGACATGCCAGACAGGTCAGGCAAAGTTCTGGGAACTCCCATCTGCACCCCCTCTAAAGCTTCCACATCCTTCCTTTAATGGGACGAACAGAACTCAACACAATATTCCAAGTGTGGTCTAATCAGGCCTCTATGGAGCTGCAGCTTATGAAGCCCCCAGCTTATGAAAGCCAACACATCATACACATTCTTAACAGCCCTATTATCTTGAGGGCTTAGGTAACTTTGAGGAATCTACAGACGTGGACCCCAAGATCCTTTTTCTCCTCCATACTGCCAAGAATCCTACTTTTAACCCTGTAATCTGCATGCAAATTCAACCTTTGAAAGCGACTCTCTCCTGAAAATAGGAAAATGGAACAGAATAAGGCCACTTAGCCCATTGGATCTGCTGTGCCATTGGATAAATGCTGAAATGTTTCTCACGTACATTCTCCTGCCTTCGCCAAATGATCATTGATTCCCGAATTAATGAAAAGTTTATTCAACTCTATCTTAAAGAAACTGTGTGCAGGAGTGTGTGTGTTTGTTTGTGTGTCCATATTTGTATGTATATGTGTTGTGTGTTTAACGTGTCTGTGTATGCTTGTGTGTATCTCCCTGAGATGAGGTCTTGCCATTTTTTGCGGTAAATCCATTGAAATTGAGATTAACCCCTCACCACCCTCCACACCTCTACGTCTGACCCTGTTAAGTGCATAGTTCTACAATGTCACCCTCTGCTCGCCTCGCCATTCCTTTGCACTTGTGCCGGTTTTTTTTGTTTATTTCACAGGACATCAAATACTGTCAATCTCTCACATTGCATGGCTGTTTGGTTTTTAAAATAACGTCTTTATAAGCGCAGAGCAGTTTCGTCTGATACCTAGCGATATCGTTCCTGAGGTATTACCACCACCACTGTCAGTTTCCGGACTTTTCAATCTTTTCGCATTTATAATTTGTAGGAGTATATTGTAAAACATTTCAAGATAATGAATGTGCAATATATTCTCTGCATCGACTTACAAATGGTTCCTTCAAAGTTGCTTGGATGCATTTGCGGTGGAAATAATCTATAATTTGTGCACTCTGTGTCATGAATAATCTTCAAAGATAAATCACTTCCACATTGCAGAGAGACCATAGACATAACTTTAGATGAACATTCTCCACTCTCAGGGTCCTCAGTACGATTACAATCCTCCATAAACCAAGCTGTGGGTAAAGTCTGGTTGAAGATTTGTAGCTCGGGTGTCCGTTGTTGTGGTTCTGTTCGCCGAGCTGGAAGTTTTTGCTGCAAACGTTTCGTTCCCTGGCTAGGGAACATCATCAGTGCTATTGGAGCCTCCTTTGAAGCGCTGCTTTGATGTTTCTTCCGGTATTTATAGTGGTTTGTTCTTGCCACTTCCGGGTGTCAGTTTCAGCTGTAGTAATTTGTATGTGGGGTCCAGGTCGATGTGTCTGTTAATGGATGTTCTTGCCGCTTCCGGGTGTCAGTTTCAGCTGTAGTGGTTTGTATATGGGGTCCAGGTCCATGTGTCTGTTAATGGAGTTTGTGGATGAATGCCATGCCTCTAGGAATTCCCTGGCTGTTCTCTGTCTGGCTTGTCCTATGATGGTAGTGTTTTCCCAGTCAAATTCATGTTCCTGGTTGTCTGAGTGCATGGCTACAAGGGATAGCTGGTCGTGTCGTTTTGTGGCTAGCTGATGTTCATGTATGCGGATTGTTAGCTGTCTTCCTGTTTGTCCTATATAGTGTTTTGTGCAGTCCTTGCATGGTATTTTGTAAACTACGTTAGTTTGGCTCGTGCTGGCTATTGGGTCCTTTGTATGAAAGTAACCACCCCAACACACACAAACGAAGCTGCATCAGGACACTATTCAAAAGAGCCACAACACACTGCAGTACACCAGAACTGCGAAAAGAGGAAGAGGAACACCTATACAAGGTATTCGCCAAAAACGGATACCCACGCAACTTTATCACCACATGCCTAAGAGATAGAACACGGAACGAGGACATGCCACAACCAAAAGGACTAGTCACACTACCATACGTCAGGAGCGTCTCAGAACTGACAGCCAGACTACTGCGAC
This sequence comes from Hemiscyllium ocellatum, assembly GCF_020745735.1. NCBI lineage: Eukaryota > Metazoa > Chordata > Chondrichthyes > Orectolobiformes > Hemiscylliidae > Hemiscyllium > Hemiscyllium ocellatum. The sequence goes on along the minus strand of NW_026869097.1, from coordinate 127,384 downwards.
CCTTAGGACTCATAACAGCACACAAGCCAACTTCCACACTCAGACAACAACTCACTAGAATAAAGGACCCAATAGCCAGCACGAGCCAAACTAACGTAGTTTACAAAATACCATGCAAGGACTGCACAAAACACTATATAGGACAAACAGGAAGACAGCTAACAATCCGCATACATGAACATCAGCTAGCCACAAAACGACACGACCAGCTATCCCTAGTAGCCATACACTCAGACAACCAGGAACATGCATTTGACTGGGAAAACACGACCACCATAGGACAAGACAGACAGAGAACAGTCAGGGAATTCCTAGAGGCATGGCATTCATCCACAAACTCCATTAACAGACACATGGACCTGGATCCCATATACAAACCACTACAGCTGAAACTGACACCCGGAAGCGGCAAGAACATCCATTAACAGACACATCGACCTGGACCCCACATACAAACTGCTACAGCTGAAACTGACACCCGGAAGCGGCACGAACAAACCACTATAAATACCGGAAGAAACATCAAAGCAGCGCTTCACAGGAGGCTCCAATAGCACTGATGATGTTCCCTAGCCAGGGAACGAAACGTTTGCAGCAAAAACTTCCAGCTCGGCGAACAGAACCACAACAAGCTGTGGATATGTGCGTGTGCAGCTGGTTCTGTCAGTTTGGATAGCGCTATGAGGTGCCTCCCTCACCCTCCCTCCCAGATTGAACCCCTGATGGTTGACACACTGCGGTGCTGTCAACGCAGAGGAGTGTTAAGGCCAGCAGAGGGGGACATTGCATCACTTTAAACACTAGTGAGGCTGACAGATACACACAGAGACGAATACAGTCACACAGACAAAACGCAGAGATGAAAACAGATACGCAAATACACAATGAGACAAATACACAAAGAGACAAATACAGACATACAGACATGAATACAGATGCACAGGCGCACAGAGAGATGAATACAGACGTGCAGCGACACAGAGAAACAAATACAGGCACACAGAGACAAATACAGACAGATACACAACAGAGATGAATACAGGCACGCAAATACACACAGAGACAAATATAGACACGCAGATATACAGAAAGACGAATAGACTCACACAGATGCCCACAAGGATGAATACAGACACAAGGATGCACACAGATGAACACAGACACACAGCTACACACCTAGACAAATGCAGACCCGCAGATACACACTGAGACGAATACAGACACACAGATACTCACGCATGAATACAGGCATGTATATAGACATAGAGACGAACACAGACATGCAGATACAGATATGAATACATGCATGCTGATAGACATAGAGACGAATACACACATGCCGATACAGACATGAATGCAGACACGCAGATGCACACAGGTAGACAGAGAGATGGATAGAGACACACAGATATACTCAAGAAGAATACAGACACACAGATACACACAGAGACAAATTTAATGACACACACAGATGAATACAGGCACGCAGACGCACAGAGAGATGAATACAGACACGCCGATTCAGAGATGAATGCAGACACGCAGATGCACAGAAAGGCAAATATAGACACGCAGTTACACACAGAGACGAATAAAGTCAAACAGATACCAACAGAGATGAATAGAGATACAGTATACACACTGAGTTGAACACAGATAAACCGATATACACAGAGACAAAAACAGACGCGCTGATACACATAGAGATACGCAGATATACACAGAGATGATAGAGACACACAGATAGACACGGAGATTAATACAGACACGCAGATACGCACAGAGACGAATACAGACATGCAGCTGCACACAGACACAATTACAGGCACCCAGCTAGGCACAGAGACAAAAACAGACATGCAGATACACAGAGAGATGAATATAACATAGAACATAGAACAATACAGCACAGAACAGGCCCTTCGGCCCACGATGTCGTGCCGAACATCTATCCTAGATTAAGCACCCATCTATGTACCTATCCAAATGCCGCTTAAAGGTCGCCAATGATAATGAATCTACCACTCCCACGGGCAGCGCATTCCATGCCCCCACCGCTCTCTGGGTAAAGAATCCACCCCTGACATCTCCCCTATACCTTCCACCCTTCACCTTAAATTTATGTCCCCTTGTAACACTCTGTTGTATCCGGGGGAAAAGTTTCTGACTGTCTAATCTATCTATTCCTCTGATCATCTTATAAACCTCTATCAAGTAACCCCTCATCCTTCGCCGTTCCAACGAGAAAAGGCCGAGAACTCTCAACCTATCCTCGTACGACCTATTCTCCATTCCAGGCAACATCCTGGTAAATCTTCTCTGCACCCTCTCCAAAGCTTCCACATCTTTCCTAAAGTGAGGCGACCAGAACTGCACACAGTACTACAAATGTGGTCTAACCAAAGTCCTGTACAGCTGCAACATCACTTCACGACTCTTGAATTCAATCCCTCTGCTAATGATAGCTGATACACCATAGGCCTTCTTACAAGCTTTATCCACCTGAGTGGCAAATTTCAAAGTGGGCAGCACGGTGGCACAGTGGTTAGCACTGCTGCCTCACAGCACCAGCGACCTGGGTTCAATTCCTACCTCAGGTGACTGACTGTGTGGAATTTGCACGTTCTCCCCGTGTCTGCGTGGGTTTCCTCCGGGTGCTCCGGTTTGCTCCCATAGTCCAAAGATGTGCGGGTCAGGTGAATTGGCCATGCTAAATTGCCCGTAGTAGTTAGGGGTAAATGTAGGGGTATGGGTGGGTTGTGCTTCGGCGGGTCGGTGTGGACTTGTTGGGCCGAAGGGCCTGATTCCACACTGTAAGTAATCTAATCTAATCTATGTACATAGAACCCAAGATCCCTCTGTTCCTCCACCTGACTAAAAACCCTACCGTTAACCCTGTATTCCGCATTCTTATTTGATCTTCCAAAATGGACAACCTCACACTTGGCAGGGTTGAACTCCATCTGCCACTCCTCAGCCCAGCTCTGCATCATATCTAAGTCCCTTTGCAGCCCTCCTCACTGTTCACAACTCCACCAATCTTCGTATCATCTGCAAATTTACTGACCCACCCTTCGACTCCCTCATCCAAGTCATTAATAAAAATTACAAACAGCAGAGGACCTAGAACTGATCCCTGCGGAACTCCATTGTAACTGGGCTCCAGGCTGAATATTTACCATGTACCACCACTCTCTGACTTCGACCGGTTAGCCAGTTTTCTATCCAATTGGCCATGTTTCCCTCTATCCCATGCCTCCTGACTTTCCGCATAAGCCTACCATGGTGAACCTTATCAAATGCCTTACTAAAATCCATGTAAGCAACATCCACTGCTCTACCCTCATCCACATGCTTGGCCACCGCCTAAAAGAATTCAATAAGACTTGTAAGGCAAGACCTACCCTTCACAAATCCGTGCTGGCTGTCCCTAATCAAGCAGTGTCTTTCCAGATACTCATAAATCCTATCCCTCAGTACCCTTTCCATTACTTTGCCTACCACTGACGTCAGACTAACTGGCCTGTAATTCCCGGGGTTATCCCTATTCCCTTTTTTGAACAAGGGCACAACATTCGCTACTCTCCAGTCCCCTGGTACCACCCCCGTTGACAATGAAGACGAAAAGATCATTGCCAACAGTACTGCAATTTCCTCTCTTGCTTCCCACATAATCCTAGGATATATCCCGTCAGGCCCGGGGGACTTGTTTATCCTCAAGTTGTTCAAAATGTCCAACACATCTTCCTTCCTAACAAGTATCACTTCTAGCTTTGCAGTCCGTTTCACACTCTCCTCTTCAACAATAGGATCCCTCTCGTTCGTAAATACTGAAGAAAAGTACTCATTCAAGACCTCTCCTATCTCTTCCGACTCAATACACAATCTCCCACTCCTGTCCTTGATCGGACCTACCCTCGTTCTCGTCATTCTCATGTTTCTCACATATGCATAAAATGCCTTGGGGTTATCCTTGCTCCTATCCGCCAAGGATTTTTCATGCCCTCTCTTAGCTCTCCTAATCCCTTTCTTCAGGTCCCTTCTGGCTATCCTGTATCCCTCCACTGCTCTGTCTGAACCCTGTTTCCTCAATCTTATGTAAGCCTCCTTCTTCCTCTTTACTAGACATTCAACCTCCCTCGTCAACCAAGGCTCCCTCACACGACCACTTCTTTCCTGCCTGATAGGTACATACATATCAAGGACACGTCGTATCTGCTCCTTGAAAAAGTTCCACATTTCCACCACATCCTTCCCTGACAGCCTATACTCCCAACTTATGCTCCTCAAATCCTGTCTTACAGCATCGTAATTTCCCTTCCCCCAATTGTAAAATCTACCCTGTTGTGCGCACCTATCTCTCTCCATAAGCAAGGTGAAAATCACAGAATTGTGGGCACCATCACCAAAATGTTCACCCACTAACAAGCCCATCACTTGTCCCGGTTCATTACCGAGTACCAAATCCAATATGGCCTCCCCTCTGGTTGAACAATCTACATACTGTGTTAGAAAAGTTTCCTGGACACACTGCACAAACACCGCCCCATCCAATCTACTTGATCTAAAATGCAGAAACGCAGATACACACTGTTACAAAATCAGACATGCAGAGACACAGAGATGAATATAGACGCACAGACACACACGGAGACTGATGCAATAGCACATATACTAATACCGGCACACACATAGACAAATACCGATACACAGATGCACACGCACACATAGATACCCAGTCATCAATACAGACGCACTGCACCCATTGCCACACTGACGTTTATATAGACATCGGGAATCTGCCACTGTTTATTTTTCACGTAGTGACTTTCTTAATATTTCACTCACTCTGTGTGGCTTGTGTCAATCCTTCTGCTGTTCCATAGGTAATTCTCTGCATCCTCTCTATATTTTCCACCACTTTCCTTTAAGTCGGTGACCAGAACACGGTATTACAAGTGTGTTATTATGACACGGCGATGAACCTTTCTGCTTATGAAACCAAACACTCAGAAAAGATGACATCGCTCATAATCTGTTAAAGTGGAGTGACAGAGATTTCGCAAATTCCACTACTTAATAGAAAATAATATCAATGTATTCCTTAATTCTAAAAGTGAACATTGAACCACAACAGTTATTCCCAACTCTAAGCTTCCCTTTCTCTGAATTGTTTGTTATTTTCCTCCACCTTTAACAATATACTCTTCCAATTAAAGAAAAAATGTGTTAAAATTACCTAAACCAGACTGTGGCTGCAGTATCCAATGCCCCCCTTCTTTCCACTGAATATCTCCTTGGGTCATGTTCTGTCTTTTAGGGTTTTTCGACCAAAAAATATATCTTGCACAGAGAATGTTGTTCATGGCAGGCTCTCACAATGGCAGTTTACTCTCTGTCTAACTTTCAAAATGTGCGCCTCTTTATTCCCTCAACATCAGCTCATCTCCTTGGTTTGATATTGGCAAAATAATAAATTTCAATCGATTGTGTTTAGTATAGTGAGTCATAATTTCAACTTGATTGTTTAAATTCGTATAGTTGTCAAAAGTGCAACCAAAGCTCAACGTATCTGTTTCACAGCCAGATGTTACATAGTTTCAGTCCAATACACTCTGAAAATATTAGCTAGTCATATGACAAGTACTTGCAAGCTCTCAAAGTACAACAGCATTTAACTTCATCACAGTGGGTTAAACAGTGGGATTACAGAGCTGCAGCAAAACCTCACAGCTCTGAAAGTGAGCTCCCCGGCTCCGAAAGCCAACACATCATGCAGCTTCTAAACAAAAGCATCAACCTGGATGGCAACTTTGAGGAGATATAGACATGGACCCCAAGATCCCGCTGTTCCAGATTTATCTCGATCTGTCACTCATCAGCTCAGTTCTGTCAATGTCCTGTTGCAACCTACAGCAGCCCTCCATACTTACCACCAACTCCACCAACGTTCGTGGCATCGGCGAACCTATGAACCCACCCTTCCAATTCGTCATCCAACTCTCTTATAAAAAAAATCACAAAGAGCAGATGTCTCAGAACAGAACATCAAGCTCGTCACCAACCTCCAGGCTGCATCTGTTCCAACTGCCACCATCTTCTGTCGTCTGTGGGCCAGCCAATTCTGCACCCAAAGAGCAAGACCTCCCTGTAAGCCGTGCCTCCTTATTCTCTGAATGAGCTTACTGTGGATAACTTTATCAAACGCCTTGTTAACATCCATATATACCACATCCACTGTTCCAATTCATCAACGTGTTTTGTCACATCCTTAAGGAATTCAATAAGATCTGTGAGGCTTGACCTGCTCCTCACAAAGTCATGCTGACTGTCTCTAATCATTTATTATTTTCCAAGTATTCATAAATCCTGCCTCTCAAATCCTCTCAAATACTTTGCCCGTCACTGGTGTAAGACTGGTTAGCCAATAATTCCCAGGATTACCCCTATCCCCTTTCTTGAACCAGGGAATAACTTTTGCCAGCCTCCTGTCATTTGGCACCACTTCAATGGACAGTGAGGATGCAAAGATCATCGCAAAATGCGCAGCAATCTCTTCTCGCTTCCCATAGAATCCTAGTGCACTATCCCTGATCAGCCCGACCCTCACTCTGGCAATCCTCTTGTTCCGCATATAAGTGTAGAATGTCTTAGCCAAGGCTTTATTATGCATACTTTTATATCTCCTGAGTTCATTCTTCAGTTCCACACTGGTAACCTTGCAACCTTCTAGAGCACTGTCTAACCCTTGCCTCCTCAACCTTATGTCTGGTGGATGAGAGCAATCGGCCCGCTGGGAACATCAGGCAGCAGGCGAACAGGGTGATGGAGCAACACTTGCCATGACTGAACCGCTCAGAGTGAACCCTCCAGGACACGCAGTATCACTAAGTCCAGTAATCCCCCCTGTATTTCAGTAACATACTGCCTGCCGTTCTTCATGGAAGAAAAAGACAGGTTATATATGACGTTAAATCCGACAGGCCAAACGTTTATCCATTGATTTACTTGTCCGTATCCATTTACAGACTCTACAACTTCCATTGATTACTTATTTTCCTGCTTATCTTAGTCCCATTGGCAAAATTAGTTAAAATACATTTGTTCCACTCCTCTATATCATTGAATTAGATGGTAAATAGCTGAAGACCCTGCACTGGTCACTGTGCGACCCTGTTACATTCTTTAAAACTGATTAAATCTGATTTATCTGGACTTCCTGCTTTCTGTCCGATCACCAGCCCTCCGTCATTCCTGGTTAACACGTTCCAAGGACTGAAGAAGGACGAGGAACATCAGTCAGCAATCCAGCCCCTCCAGCCTGCTCCACGATTGAATACAATCATATCTGATGCCAGCCTGCTCCACTATTGAATACAATCATATCTCAGGTCAGCGCTTTCCACCATTGAATATAATCATATCTGATGTCAGGCTGCTCCACCATTGAATACATTCATAGCTGATGTCAGTCTGCTCCATTATTGAACACAATCATATCTGATATCAGCCTGCTCCACCATTGAATATAATCATATCTGATGTCAGGCTGCTCCACCATTGAATACATTCATGGCTGATGTCAGCCTGCTCCACCTTTTGAATACAATCATATCTGATGTCAGACTGCTCCACCATTGAATACAATCATGGCTGATATCCGCCTGCTCCACCAGTGAATATAATCATATCTGATGTCAGCCTGCTCCATCATTGAATACAATCATGGCTGTTGTCAGCCTGCTACATCATTGAATACAATCATATCTGATGCCCAAAGTTAAAAATTACACAACACTAGGTTATAGTCCAACAGGTTTAGTTGGAAGCACACTAGCTTCTAATATGTGATTTTTATCTTTATACACCCCAGTCCAATGCCGGCATCTCCAAATCATATCTGATATCAGCCTGCTCCACCATTGAATATAATCATGGCTGATGTCATCTCGGTCTCAGTCACTTTCCGGCCCACTTTCCATATCCCTTCAGTTACACAATATCCCAGCATCAACTGCACTCTGGAACAGTGAATTACACAGATTTACAATCCTTTGATAGAAGTTTCTCACGTCACTGTTTTAATTCCTCTCCACGTATCCTAAAACTATGATCTCTTGTTGTAGATTCCCCCACATGAGGAAATACCCAATGCATATCGACAATATCAATTACCTTTAGCATTGTCCAGTCCTCAGTGACATCTCCTCCCATTTTTCTAAAATCCAGAGAGTATAGGCCTGAACTGCTCAATCTCTCTTCAGAGGACAAACTCCTTATCGGTGGAATCAGTCTAGTAAACCTCTTCTGAACTACGTTCATGGAAATTACATCCCTCCTGCAGTCAGGACACCAAAACTGTACACAGTGGCCCAACCTATCCTTAACCATTCATTACAATTTATCACCTGAGTCAGTGTCTTCTGAAAAACTGATAATAGCATGTCCATCCCCCCAAATAAGTGATAGCATTGATGGCTAGTAGTTAGGGCCAGGGGACTGAGCCCCATGGTATGTTGGAAACAGGAAATCAACCAATTATTTCATCTCACTGCAATTCTTTGTGTCGCCAATCCTATATCCAAGCAAATAAATCACTTCTAACCATATGCAATCTTATTCTGCAGATTAATCTTTTTTGTACACCTTATTCAATGTCTTCTGTAAGCCCTGATTTTACATCTCCATTATGCAGCTTGCTTGTCACATTGTTAAAGACTTAAACAAATAATAAAAATACGATTCATCCTTTGTAAAATTATGTTGATTCTGATGGATTGTGGCTTGACTCTGTAAATGACCTTTCATTAATCCCCGAATAATCGATTTTAACAATTTTAACAATTTTTAGCAATTTTCTTAAATTCCAGCAGTTTTCTCAGTACTTTATATTCCATCGTGAAGGTGATACGTTTGAATTCTCATCTCTCTATATTCTCTTCGTTCCCTCCAATCCTGCATAATTGACACATGGCGTGAAATGACCTACTCTGGTTGCTGTGTAATAGGCATGAGTGGCTGAATAGACTCTTTTTCTTCCCTGTGCACAAAATCAATGGGCTCATGTCAAACAAAATCAAAACAATACATAGATTAAACCGAGCTGAACCAAGGCAAATTAAATTAAATTACATGAAGTTACAACACCCAGCACAATCCTATCAACGCTCCCCATCACCGGTAGCATGAGTTGCCATACCCGTATTTGTTCAGAATTCTTCCTCTCATAGCCCTCACTGTTACACAAATGCTCTGACCAATATAACAAATAAAACCATGTCTATATGGTTGAAATAGGGCTGCCACGTCCTATAAGAATGTTCCTTTTTCTGGTGCCCATACACGTAAGGAAGTCCAGGGGTGAGGGCTCCTTAACGAATCTACACCACGATCAGAGTCCTGGGAGGTTTCCTGGAACCCAGTTTATCAGAATGTTCTTCCTCGCACAAAATGAAAGAATACTAAACAATTTATTCCCATGCAAGTCCAAAGAGGGAAGGTTCAGCGAACCCAAGAAGAGTGGCACCAGATTTGTCGTGACCTCGGTTCCCAAAACCCCTTCCAAAACACTTGCTATAGTGCACCAATATCTACGAAGCTTGTGGCACGAACACAAGCAATAAGTAAGTGTACCAACATCTATTGTACATTTGGGGCACATTGGGGACGCTCCTGTCTTAAATTTGACAAGCTGCTCCGGTGTCAATTAAACCCTGTGGAGTACCTTCAACTGCATAGCCTACGTCCTATTGCAAATTGAAATCTTCCTTACGGTCTCCAAAATATCTTCCCACTCCTCTGGTGAGATCTCCACCCACAATTCCTGAGCCCAGATTCCATGCAGCCGCTCTATATCATTTGAGACACTACCTCTTAATAAATGATAGAGAGCGCTGACCGAGAGAGCATCTGTGGACCGAAGCACTCTTCCCTCCATTTCCGACCTATGGGGACTAACCATTTATGTAGTCTTTTTTTCTGTCTAAAATTCCTCATCTGAAAGTAACGAAAGTGGCCCCTCCAAGATAACTCATATTTCTGGCTCAGCTGCTCTAAAACCATCCTGACCACCACGTCAAATAATTCTTCCAAACAGGAAACTCCTCTGGACTCCTAGAGCCGAAAGCCAGAATCCATCAATCCCAGCTGGAATCCTACCAATCCTACAATGGGAGTAAAAGGGGAAGTTTATTTTAGTAAATTGCCATCACTTTGTCGCATTATTTTCCAGGCTTTAACTATTTTAAGGACAATTGTATTTGTGCAATGGTCTGTAACAGTCCTCATCTTGTCCATGAACATTAGATTAATGAGGGGGCATTTTGCCTGGGATGCCTCAATGTCCAGCCAAACTGACCGCAGGTCTTCGCAACCTCAATCAGCCACATCCAATTGCAGGGAACCTAGTTGGTATTTGTTAGAGTCCAGAAAATCACACCCTTCATCTCCTGCAGAAGCTGCAATTTGGCGAGCTTCATAACAGGCAACCTGTGGTGCCAGATAAACAAGCTTAACCAACTGTAAAGCCTCCATAGCACCGACCAGGAGAGCATCAAAAGGACCATTCGTGTGGGATAGAAGAAACTAGGAATTACTGTCCTATTAACCAGAGGTATTCTACCCAACCAGGATATTGGAATATCTTCCCAGAGCCCAAGGTCTGTCTTACCTTCTCGAGCACCTGCACGAAGTTTGCTTTATATTATTGACCGAAGGCCGGTGCATTATAAATGGCTAAATAGAGGAAACCTCCTTGTTACCATCTGAAAGGGAATCGGATTGCACCCCCCATGATCAGGTACTCGAATAACACCCCAACAGGCATGGCCTCCGATTTCATAAAATTGATGTTACACACCGAGAAAGATCCAAATAGATCAATCACTTCTAGTAAACGGGGCAAAGATATCATCGGGTTAGTTAGAGAGAGAAGAACGTCGTCTGTTAAAGGATGATGTTATGCTTTCCTGACCCTACCACCCGTTCAGTTATATAGGGACCCCTCTGGATGGCCTCTGCCAACGGCTCAGTCACCAATACAAATAATAACGGTGAAAGGGGCACCCTTGTCGGCTGCCTCGGCCGATGCTAAAATTATACCATTAGACCTTATACCATTAGTGAGAACTGCTGCTGCTTTAGCGTCACGGTATAATTCTGCCATCGACCAGGCAAAGACACCTCCAAGGCCAAATGGTTCGAAGACATAAACAGTTATGGCCACTACACCCAATCAAATGCTTTCCCTGCATCCAGCGAGACTACCAAGCCTGGAATCGACCTTGCTGGCACATCTGAACCATATTTAGCACTCTCCTAATATTAATAGGGGACCTGCGACTCCTAATAAAACCTGTGTGTTCCTCTTTCACAACGGAAGAAAATATCTTCTACAGCCTCAACGCTAGTATTTTCGACAAAATTTTAAAGTCCACATTTTTAGTAACACTATAGGTCTATAAGAATAGGCAATCCTCTGGGGTTTTCCCTCTCTTGAGAATAAGATAAATATTTACTTTTCTCTGAGAGGCTGGGAGGCAGTCCTGTCTACAAAAATGATTGAATATATCCAACATTGGCCCAGCCAACATGTCTATGAACTCCTTACAAATCTCACTCCGCAAGCCATCTGGGCCGGTCGGTTTGCTACTCTGGAGCTGCCTTACTGCATCCTGTATCTCTTGGATTGTCAGAGGGGCATTCAAAAGAGACTCTTGCTCTGAAGTTATTCATCAGAAGTCCAGGGTCTTAAAAAGGACTCTGTTTTCACTAATCTGTCAGCACAATCCTCTGACTGGAGCAACCCAGAGTAGAACGTACTGAATGCTACATTAACTCTTTTCGGATCATAAGTGATCGTACCAGCACACTCTCTAATGGATGGAATAGATTACGGGCACTCTTCTTTCTGGCCAAGTGCGCCAAGTACTTTCTCAGTTTAGCTCCACACTCGAATAACCTCTGTTTCGCAATGGAAATCTTGCTCTTTGCTGTCTCGATGAGTGCAGTGTTCAGAGCAGCCCGGAGGGCTGTAATCTGCTGCAACTTAGTTACAGACAGTCTGTCAAAGAATGCTGTCTCAGCTGTCTTCATTTAAGCCTTAAGCATCCGCTACTGCTTTTCCTTCTTCCACTTCCGAGTCACCGAGTAAGAAATAATCAAACCCCTTGCATAGGCCTTGGCAGTCTTCCAGAACGCCGCCGGATTACTGGCCATACCCAAGTTAATGTCCCAATAAAAACTTAAATTTACGCGAATTTAATTTCTCAATGAATTTGCTATCTGTCAAGAGGCAAGGGTCCATGCGCCAGTGCTGTGAGCCTGTCCCATCGCCATCGGCCTTAACATCCACGTACACTGCTGCATGATCCGAATTTTTCAGGGCAGCATCGAATTTAAAAAGGCCAATGGGGCAAAAAATATGTCAATCCTGGTATAGCACTTACGTGGGTTAGACAAAAGGAGAAGTCTCTAACTTCAGGGTGAAGACATCGCAAACGTCCATCAACGCAGCTCCCTGCTCACGTCCACCAGCTGCCTTGATGGCGGAGAAATACCCGTGAGACCCCTTGACATCCTGTCCACTTCGGGGTACATAAGTCGGTTAAAATCTCCACTTTAATTGTACGATGTTCACCAATGGTCATCAACCTGGAGCGTGCATTCATTAGAAATTTGAGGGGGTGTGCTGGGGGCAGTATTATATAATGTCCCATATTCCTCTGCATGTAGTAAAGCTTTAAGGATCAGAAACAACTCATGTTCGTCCTTAATTTGGTCAAACAGCTGAAGTGGAAGGTTTGTATGGATGAGTGAAGTTACTCCTCTACTTTTCGAATTAAAGGATGAAATAAACAGCGGGCCGAACCTTCCCTGCTGTAACTTTAAGTGCCCCTGAGCAGTTAGATCTGTTTCTTGTAGCAAGGTTACATTGACCTCTTCCTTTATGAGGCTTGAAAGTATCATTTTTCTCTTAATCGGCGAGTGACTCTCCTTAACGTTCCACGTGCACCATTTAAACGAGAGGTTAACCATAGCCATCCGAAGCAACCCATAATCCACTAGGAGAAGAACCCCATTTATGCTCATCAAGTGAAAGCAGTAAACAGTTCATACCATCTTGAAAATATAACTACAAAAACAACCAAATCAAAACTTCTAACAACTATTTCTAAAATGAACCAGCATATAACACAAATAAGTGGTGACATTCCCCCTTCCTGCAGAGGGTGTTCATATTATCCATTAATCTCCCATGTCTCCTCCTAGCTGAAGCCACTCCCCAAACCCAGGCAAAACAAAGTTTAAAAAAAGTTGCACGAGTCTCACAACAAGAAAATTGAAAGTGTGTATTCAGTCCATCCCATACATACTTCGACCCGAGGCAGTCCCGGTGAAAAAAACGTAGCCACCCCCACCATCCCCAAACCCCCCTTCTCATTCCAGTCTCAGTGAGAGAGACGGAAAGCAAATGATAGGAAAACAAAGGATAATGGGAATGGAGGAGGAAAGGAGAAGAGAGAGATAGAATGGAAAAATGGCACTTCCACATCCTAAAAAAAGGAGGTAAACCAGGCAAACCCCAGAGAAATCGAAGAGAACATAATTATCCACACTATTTGAACCAGCCAGCCTATTTTAATGTGGGCATGAAGTCCTTTGGGTTTTCCGGTGAGTCAAAATTAAACACAGACCCTCCATGGCTGCAGCATAATATTGCCAGATATCTTTCCAGAATATTCACATCCCTCAGGCTCCTTTTTTCCTCATCAAAGGCCTGTCTCTTGGGGATCACAGCTGTAGAAAGGTCTTCGAAAAACATAATTCGTGATCCTTCGTAGATCAGAGCCGATGGATCCTTCCCCAGAGCTCGAGAAGCTTACAGCACTTATTTTCCTCTATCGTGCTGGGCTTGCACTTGAACTGGGTGGGGGTGCTAGTCTGATCCGGTCTTGCACACTGCCACCCAGTGGGCCCACTCGACCCGCACCCAGTCTGCCCCTGACTTACAGTTTCAAAAATTGCATGAGCCATTGCTCCAAGAAGCTGATGAGCTGGCTTTCTTCTCGTTCCAGCAGTCCGACCAGGCTGATGTTCTTCTGACGGCACCGATTTTCGACCTCGTCGATCTACTCTACTAAGGCCCTTACCTACCATTCCAGGGCTTATACTCAACCCACCGAGGATTCTGCCGTGGTTTCCAAAGCTGCGGTCCGCAGTTCCACCTCGACGATGCGCGGCCCGAGACGCTGGGTCTCCTGGTCCTACTTCTGCAGCTTGGCTGAGATCAGTTCCAACCTGGTTCGGGTCTCCTCAATCGCTGAAACAATGTTCTCTCGCAGGCTCTGACCTCCGAGACCAGGCTCTACTCCATAGCTAAGTCCCCTGCGGTGTTCGCAGAGGCCGACGTCACAGCTGAGGACGTATCCATTGCTGCAGTGCCTGCTCGTTGTGATCCTCGTGGTCCTTTTCCCTTAGTCATTTTCCTTACTCACTTAAAATGGCATAGAGCAATACTGGGGATCAAATACGACCGATGTTACAACAATAGGGAAGAAAGAGAGGGTGAACGCATCACTTTGTCTTGGTTCTGGTGCAGAGCTCAGCAGGGCAGGCCTACTGGATCGCCGCGATCTCACCCGAATAATCATTGTTAACAAACCTTTTTTGAAATGGTTTGCAGATGTTTCTTAGGTAAAAACAATAACTGCAGATGCTGGAAGCTAGATTTTAGCAAAAGCCCTTCATGAGGAATACATCAGAAGATGTTCCTTGTTAGGGGAGACAATGGAGGACTATTGGATGTGATATAGTTAGATATTCAGGTGGATGTTTAAGAGTTCAGAAAGTGAATAGTAAATAAAACCAATGTGGTTCGGGGCGACTTTTTGAAATGGAAGGGTAAAAGTGAAGTTGGCCTTCATTTAACGGAAATTGGAATATCGAAGTAAAAGCTTTCTGCACAGATTGCATACAGTGTGGATGAGATTATACCTGTGTTTTGTACTGTTTCAAAGAATGAGAGGTGATCTCAGGGAAACTTAGAAAATTCACCCACAGCAGACTGACTAATACAGGGGCATGGAGAAGTGCAGCAGGCAAAGTTAGGGGGAACCCAAGATGTTGTACAAAAACATCAAGCTGAAGAGAATAACCAGGGAAAAATTAGGATCCATTTCGAAACCAAAAGGGTAATCAGTATGTGAAACTGGTGAACATTGATAGCCTGTGACATGAGAGCTTCACATCTGTTTTATTTGGGAGAAGGAAGATTCAGGTACAGAATCCAAGAAGATGGACTGGGAAGCTCTCGAGCAGATTGATATAAGATGCAAGTTGGGATTGATGGTTTTGGCTGATGTAAAATCCAGATGAGTTGTGTCGCAGGATGCTGTTGGAGACAAGAGAAGAAATGTCCTGACTTAAATGTTAAGTAGAATCTGACCACACAAGGGACGTGCTAGAGAACTGGAGAACAGCTATGTGGTCCCAAGTTACTGGAAAGGTGGTAGAGATAGACCAGCATTTGGTGGTGTACCACAGCGAGCAGTGCAGTGTATCTAATTATTTGTGGGATTCATAAATGATGTAAATGTGAATGTGGAGGGGTGGGGGGGGGGGGGTAGGGGGCTGAGCGTCATAAGTAATTTTGTGTTTGAAACAAAGATTAGTCAGTGGTTGGCAATGAGGAGGAAGGCCTTGCGTTACAGGAAGATACTGGTGGAATGGTCAGATGGCCAGATCACTGGCAGATGGAATGGACCCCTGATAAATATGAGGTGATGCACTTTGGAAGAAGGAGCCAGACAGGGAAGAATTCAATGAATAGCAGAATACTAGGGAGGTCAGAGGGTGTTTCTCCACACATGACTGGACAGTGCAATAGCCAGTTCAGAAATCACACGGGACTGTACGCATAGTGTTTATTCATCGAGGCGACATAATATGAGTTAAGCATGCCATTGGTTAGGCCATACATAGAATATTGTGTGCAGTTCTGGCAGTCACATTGCAAGTAACATTAGAAGCTATTGGGGTCTCCACAGAGTTGAAACCTTCAATGGAATTCTCCTGGCTGCAACTCTCTCTAAATTTTCACTTGATTTGTTTTCCCTCCTCGATTGGAGAACTGCATCTGAGAATCTGTGTCTGATCTTTCCTTTTTGTCAAGTACATGTTTATGGAATATTACTGTATCAGAACCCTTAATTATTAATAGCATCTAGGCCAAAGCCTTCAAATATTTTTGAGGACCTCTGCTGTCATCCATAGCACGTGACTCCTTCTCTTCCTGTGAATTTGGTTGGAGCCACTAAATGGGCTATCTCTACACTTCTCCAATAATTTCATTGAGCTGAATGACATCCTCATATTCCTATGAAGCTAGCGTGAGGCGCTGAATAATCTCTTCCTTTAACTGTGGAAATGTGCAGTGTCCAGCAGCACTGTTACATGAATATTACCAATACTTCCAACATCACATTCCTAAATGTTGTCTAGGCCTTGCTGCACATGTACACAGACTAGTTCAGGAGCTGAAAGGGGACATTTTTCCTGAATATTGTGTGATCTTCAGTGAACACCCCCACTTCTAATCTTATGGTGTGCACAAGACGTTTATAAAGCAACTGAAGATGTTTGTACTGAGGAAGCTAAATTGAGGATCTTTTGCAGACATGTCCATGACTGCATGGAGTTTTGTACACAAACCACAACTATTGTGCTTTATGCTTTAAATCACTCTAACCAGGGAAGATTGCAACTCATTCCCATTAAGTACAATCTTGCTCAGCCTCCTTGAGACCAACATCAGTTAAATTCTGCCTTGATGTCAGGGCTGGTCACGCTTCCTTGAGCCCTTTTGCTCATATCAATAGGTCACAGTGTGGGAGCATGGAGTGCTTTTTTGACCAGTCAGAGGTGGGGGCTGTGAAGAATTGGACATGAAATAGGACATTAGACCTTATGATCTTATTGTGGATGGAGACATGCTTAGGGGGTGGGGGTGGTGGGGGGGGGGGGGGGCGTGTGGATGAATGACATACCCCTGTTTGTGGCGTCCTCACATTCTATTATTGGAAAGTAGAGGGTGTTATTTTCCTGCAAGCTCTGTTATTGAATGTTGCCAGATTGTCTTTACGATCTCTGGTTGAGGTATGGAGCTGTATTCACAATGAAACTGGGTCTACAACATAACCAACAAGTGAAGCATAAGTTGCAGGGCGGGGTGAGCGACCTCTTTGCTACTAGCCTGGGTTTTCCAATTACATTTTCCAAACCAGCCCAAATTGTGTGTGACAGTTTTGAGAGGCTGAATGATCTCCTCTGTTTCTGTGCACCACGGTACAGCAGTAAGTAGCCTCTAACTGCTCCTTTGTAGCAGGTTTGAGAGGCTGAATTGAACACAGAAACATGGGACTGAGGAGTAGGAGTGGGTCATTAGACACTTTGAGCCTTCTCCACAAGGCACTAAGAATGTTACTGATCAGGTTGTGGAATCAGACCCACTTTCCTGTCTGTATCACATTATCCATGACTCACTTCTCTGTCAAATATTTAACTGACTCAGCTTTGAATCAATGGAAACAAAGAGGCATCTCAAACTTGTGGGGAAGAGAATTCCCACATGAAATGCCTGTTTCGAATGTCTCCTCATCCCACTTATAGAGGCATGTAGCATGCAAGTTTTTCCGTACTGGTGAGACATTCCAATCTGACCGAGTCTGATTTGCCACCATTTGGCTCATATTCCTCTGTATCTCCTTATTCAGATACCCATCAAGATTCCAGACCCCAACAATTCCTCTGGCAGACAATACCATATGCACACCTCTCTCTGTATGAAATTATTGCCTCGAAGTTCCATCTAAAATACTTCCCCTCGCCCCTTAAATCTATACCCTCTATTTTTCGAATCCCCTATTCTGGGAAATAGACCTTGTCTATTTACAAAATCCATGTCGCTTATGATTTTATAAACCTCTATAGGGTCAGCCCTAAGTCTGTGATTCTACAGTGATAACTGCTTTAGCCTTTTCAGCCTCTGCTTATAGCTCAAACTCTCCAAACCTGGCAAGATCCTTGTTAATCTTTTCTGAACCCTTTAAAGTTTCAGAAAAATCTTCGTCCAGCAGGGAGACCAGAACTGCACACAGTATTCCAAAATGTGGCGTCACTGACATCCTGTACAGCTGTAACATGGCATGCCAACTCCAAAACTCAATGCTCTGATCAGTGAAGGCAAACATGCCAAACACTATCCTGTTCACTTTTAAGGAGCGTTGCACCTACACATCGCTCTCTCATTCCTCAGCAACATCCTCCATTAAGTGCCCCCATTTGCTTTCCAAAATGCAGCACTTCACATTTATCTGAATTAAACACCATCTGCCACTTGTCAGCACATTGGCCCATCTGATCGAGGTCTCATTGCACTCTGAGATAATTTTCCTCATTACCCACAACACCAACAATTTTAGTGTAATCTGCAAACTTGCCAACATCGCCACCTATGGTCACATCCACATCATTTGTTTCAATGACGAAAAGCAGTGGGCTCAGCACTGATCCTTGTGGCACACTACTGTTCACAGGCCTCCAGACTGAAAAAATCCTCTACCAACCTCTGTCGCCTCCCTTCAATCTAATTTTGTATTCAATTGCCTTGGGTGCACTGTTTCCCATGTGACCTAACCTTATTAACTTTCCTAATATGCAGAATCTTTTCGAAGAACTTGCTCCAGTATATATGAAAAGCATCCACAACAGTGCCTTCATCAATCTGCTTTGTCACCCCTTTAACAGACTCAGTCAAATTAGTGTGACACGATTTCTCATGCAAAAAGCAATGGTGACTATCCCCAATCAATCCTTACCTTTGAAAATGCATGCAATTGGCTATCTCTCAGAATCACCTCCAACAACACACCGACCACTGATGTCAGGCTCATCGGTCCAGAGTTCCCTGGGTTGTTGAGTACTTTTCTTTTCTACTTCCTCTCCTCCATTGGTCACAGCAAATTATCGGTGCAACCAGTTTGATGAAATGGTCTATGATATAGGTCGCACATTAGGTCAGGGTCGCCCTAGGAAGAAGTCATGTAGATTTCCTTCATCTGTTAAAATAACAAATTCATGATGGAAACAAAGTTCCGCAAGCTATAATGGACAGGTGAATGACAAACAGTATAGAAATTACAAAATTATACATTGATATTTCCATTTCTAAAAATAATGATAAGCACAAACATATGCAAGATACACACACAGATACATACACAGACAGGCATATATGGACACACTCAAACACACACACATACATACACTCACAGACGCGCTCAAACACATACACACAGACGTGCACACAGAGACACAGTCAAATACACAAAAGTACAGACACCCAAAAACATGGACACACAGACACACATGCACATGTAAATACAAACACTAACACAGACAAATGCATTTACCATAGAGCATAAAGATTGAGAGCAGAAAAAAGACCAATTGGCCCATCCAGTCTACTGAACTATTGACCATTGATGACATGTTTTTCAAGCCAGTTCTACTACCCTCTCACAACAAGCCTTGGGCCCTTCTTTAATCATAACTTATCGAGTTATATCCTAAAGACGCTAAGATGTGTGAGTGTGTGGCACACGCATGCATGTGTGTCTCTCTGTGTGTGTCTCAGCGTGTGTGTATGTCGGTGTGTGTATGTCTCTACGTGGGTCTGTGTGCGTCTGTGTGTATGTGTTGTCTGTGTGTGTGTGTGTCTGTGCGTGGCAATGTGGCTGTGTGTCTCTGTGTGCGTGTCTTTGTGTGCGTGCCTCTGTATAAGTGCATCTGTGCGCGTGTGTGTGTCTCTCTGTGTGTGTATGTTTGTGTGTTTGTGCCTGTGTACGTGTCTGTGTATGTTTACCTAATAGCTGGAGACAGCATTATCGAGGAGGGATATTTTTCAGACTGGAGGACTGTTGTTATGGACTAGGCCAGACCACTCAAAATGTTCTTAACCAGTCTGCGCAGACCGTAACTTTGTAATTTGTTTCAGTAAATGCAGAGTGAAAATTATCAGCTTTTAAAACAGACAAAAAATATTCACAAAACTACACAATGAAACACAAAGAACAGAACTCAATCTATTCAAACTAGACTTAATTAGCTGTTCTGGAAGTACACAACCATCCCAATAAGCCAACCCCCCTCAAGAACAGTGCAAATGGAACAAATGCTTACAGGTTGAAGCTAGAAGGGCAGAAGTAGAGAGAGAGAGAGAGAGAGAGAGAGAGAGAGAGAGAGAGAGAGAAAGAGAGAGAGAAAGAGAGAGAGAGAGAGAGAGAGAGAGAGAGAGAGAGAGAAAGAGAGAGAGAGAGAGAGGGAGAGAGAGACAGCCTATCCACACAGCTGAACTACAAACTGTTTCAGGACTGAACTGCTCACATAGAGAACTGACCACTCCCCTTTCATTATACCTTTAAACACAAAACCGTTTAATCTCTGTATCAAACCAATCACCTTGGAGCTGGAAACTATTTATGACCCCTCTGAAAAAACAATTCTAGGACACAGTATCTTTGAGAAAAGGAAGCTTTTCGAGAAAAGGTACCAGCTTTGTGACACTGTGCACAGCGGTGTTCCACAGGGACTTGTGCTCAATCCATTTTTGTTTGACATTTAGACAAATGATTCAGATGAGCATGATAGAAGGCGTGGTTAGAAAGATTATGGATGAAATCAAGTTTGGCTATATAGTGGACAATGAAGGTTACACAGGGACCTAGATCAAGTGGCTTGATGAATCTTAGAGTTGTACAGCACCGAAGCAAACACTTTTGACCAACTCGTCCATGCCAACCTGATTTCTGAAATTAATCGTGCCCTACTTGGGGTGGTGCAGTGGCTCAGTGGTTAGCACTACTGCTTCACAGTAACAGGGACCTGGGTTTGATTGCTGGCTCAGGTGACTGACTGTGTGGATTTTGTACATTCTCGCTGTGTCTGCGTGGGTTTCCTCCCACAGTCCAAAGTTGTGGAGGTTATGTGAATAGGCCATGCAAAGTTGCCAAAGTTGTCAGGTGCATTAGTTAGGGGTAAATGTGGTGTGATGGTTCTGGGTGGCGAACTCTTCAAAGGGTTGGTGTGGACTTGTGCTACACTGTAGCTAATCTAATCTATTTGCCAGCAATTGGCCAATATCACTCTGAATCCTTCCTATTAAAATACCCATCTGCGTGCTTTTTAAATGTTCCAATTACACCAACCACCACCACCAGCAGTTCATTTCCACTTCCTGAGTGAAAAAGTTGCCTCGAGGTCAGTTTAAAATCTTTCCCCTCTCACACTAAATCTATGCCTACTAGTTTTGGACTTCCAAACATGGGGGAAAGATCTTGACTACCCAGCCCCTATCCATGCACTTCATGAATTTATAAACCTCTAGAAGGTGCAAATGTCCCTCCCACCCAGGGTCTGTGCTTCTGGGGCTTAAATTCTGAAATTCAATACTGACACCTCTTCCATCGTGATCAAACCACAATTTTAAAATTATTTTAGTCAACGCGTTCAGACATATTATAAAACGCCTCTAGTAGCATTAGAACCTAGACCTTTGGGACCAGAGTCAGGGACACTACCATCAACCCACAATAGACCTGAAAGTCGCAACATTATTCTCCTGTGTGTTTGTTCATCGGCCTGTTCTGACACGCTGCACCGGAATCTAGACAATCTGGTCTCGAGCTAGGGACACTACCAGACAAGTTCAGGAATTGGAATAGAATCCAGAGCTCTGCCCCAGAGGCAGGGATACTACTGACTACACAAGATCTAAACCATGCCTAAATTTTCAACTTTAAATGTCAGCTTTCAGATCGGTATGGATTCATTGAAATCTGGTTCACGTTACTGAATTACGCAGTTAAAATAATAACGTTGTTAAAAATGCAATGTACTTGCCTCAACTGTAGGATGTCGAGTTGATGTGGTCTGCCTTCGAGATAAACTATGAACATCTTTAAATACTTGGCTATTATTTCCTGATTAAATGGCTATTATCTGTAGTCTGCAATATGAGGGAATGAAATCCTGCAGACCCACACTGCACTATGAAGGACCTCGAATAGATATAAAAACTGAACATCAGAGACAAAGACAGAGCATACTTTCTAGCCTGAAACACCGATCACTGTTTCCCAGCCCTCTTCCTAAAACATTTAAATGATACAAAGCGACTGATTACTTTCCAGCCTTTCTTCCCCAGTATTATCAATCACTGGACTAAAGATTGGAGATGGAGTTTATTGTTGATAAATGCAAGATATTGTGCTTTGGTAAAACAAACTAAAGAAACACATATACAATTAAATGTAGAGCCATTGGTAGTGTAGTAGAACAGATCAACTTAGGGTTTCAGGCATAATTCTGTCAAGTTTGCTTCATATGGTTATGAAGTTGTTTCACATGATGCCCTTCTTTATATGGACGTGGAGTCATAGAGATGTACTGCATGAAAACGGACCCTCTGGTACAACTTGTCCTTGTCGACCAGGTACTCTAACCTAATCTTGTCAATTTCGTCAACACTTGCCCATATCCATTTATATACTCATCCAGATGTATTTTAAATACTTTAATTTGACCAGCCTCTGGCAACACTTTCCATACATATACCACCCTGTATGCATAAAAAATGCCACTGAGGTCCCTTTTAAATCTTTCCCCTCTCATTTTAAACCTTCGCCTTCTAATTGTGGGCTCGTTCTCCCCGGGGAAAAGACATTGTTTATTTACCCTATGCATGCCTCTCATGACTTCATAAACCTCTATAATTTACCTTTCAGCCTCTAATGATTCAGAGAAAATAGCCCCTGCCTATTCCGGCTCTCCCTCCAGCTCAAATCCTCCAGCCCAGCCAACATCCTTGTAAATGTTTTCTGAACCCTTCTAAGTTTCACAACATCTTTCCGATAGGACTGAGACCAGAATTGTAAGCAATATTGCAAAAGTCGCCGAACCAATGTCCTGTACACCCGCAACATGACCTCCCAACACTTGTACGCAGTGGTTTGAACAATAAAGGAAAGCATATTAACACCACCCTCACCATCTTATCTACCTGCAACTCTACTTTCAAGGAAATATGAACCTGTACTCCAAGGTCTCTTTATTCAGCAACACTCTCCAGGAATTTGTCAATCATTGTATAAGTCCTGCTCAGGTTTGTTTTCAAAATTGTAGCACCTCGCATTTATCTAAATATACCTCCATCTGCCACTCCTCAATCCATTGGTCCATCTGAACAAGATTCCATTTTGCTCTGTGGTAATGTTCTTAACTGCTTACTGCGCCTCCAATTTTGGTGTCATCTCCAAATTTACTAGCTATATCTCCTATGTTCACATCCAAATCATTTATATAAATGACGAATTGCAGTGGACAGTCTTTTGAGTACAGGAGTTGGGACGTATGTTTAGGTTGCACAGGACATTCATGAGGCATGTCCTGGAGGACTGTGTGCAGTTCTGGTCGCCCTGTTATATAGAGAATATTATCAAGTTCGGTAGAGTTCAGAAGAGCTTTAGCAGGATGTTGCTGGGAATGGAGTGTTTGAATTGTAAGGACAGGCTCAACAGACTCGGACATTTACTAATGGAGCGTATGAGGCTGAGAGGTAACATTGTAGAGGTTTAGAATGTCATGAGAGGTATCAGTAATGTTGAATGGTAGATGTATTTTCCCTCGAGTGGGGGATTTTTTTAAGGTAATAGGACAAAGTGTCTTAAAAGACATAGCATCATAGAGCTGTATAGCGTGGAAAAAGATCCTTTGGTCCAACGTGTCCATGCCAAACAGATAGCCAAAATTATTCTCCTCCCATTTACCAGCATTTGTTCAATTTACATCAGAACCCTTCCCATTCATCTGTCTATCCAGATACCTGTTAAATGTTGTAATTGTGCCAGCCTCAATACCTTCCTCTGGCAGCTCATTACACACGGACCATCCTCTACATGAAAATGTTGCCCATTCGAACCCTTTTTTGTCTTTCCCATCCCACCTTAAACCTGTGCCATCGAGTTTTTGATTGCATTATCCTAGGGAAAAGGCATTGGATATTCAATCTATCCGTCGAACACATGATTTTACTAACCTCTAACATCAATCCTCAACCTCTGATTCTCCAGGCAAAACAGGTTCAGCCTATTCAGCCTCTCTCTGTAACTCAAACCCTCCAACCATGGCAATGTCAGAGTAAACTCTTCTTGAACCCTTTCAAGTTTCACAACATCCTCCCTGCAGAGCAGGGAGATTAGAATTGCATACAGTATTCCAAAAGTGGCCGAACCAATGTACTGTACAGTCGCAATCCAGTCTCCTAACGCATATTCACAATGCATTGACCAATAACATATCAAATACTTTCTTCACTGTCCACTTTCAAGGAACTATAAACCTGCACTCTGAGATCATGCTGTTCAGAAACACTCCCAAGGAATTTACCAGTCAGTGGATAATCCTGCCCTGATATGCGTATCCAGTATGCATCATCTCACATTTATCTAAATTAAACTCTGTCTGCCTCTCCTTGGTCAATTGGCCCATCTGATTAAGATCCCGTCGACATCTGAAGTAACCTTCTTTGCTGGCCACTATACCTTCAATTTTGGTGTCATCTGCAAACTTAGTTACTGCCCTATGTTCATATCGAAATCATTTTTATAAATGACGAAAAATAGGGATCCAGCACCGACCCTTGTGGCACTCCACTGGTCACAGGCCTCCAGTCTGCAAAACAACCCTCCAACACCACCCTCTGTCCTCTACCTTTGAGCCAGTTCTGTATCCAACTGACTAATTCTACCTGTATTCCATGTGATCTAACCTTGCTAACGAATCTCCATGGGGAACTATGTCGAATGCCTAACTGAAGTCCATATAGATCACATCCAGTGTTCTGCCACCATCAATCCTCTCGGTTACTTCTCAACAAAAAATAAATCAAATTAGGGAGACATGATTATCCACGCACAACCCCATTCCACTGTCCAGATAAAGGGTTTTTGCCCAGAACATCGACATTCCTGCTCATCAGATGCTGCCTGACCTGCTGTGCTTTTGCAGTCCCTCTCTCATCTAGACTCTGATCTCCAGCATCAGCAGGACTCAATTTTGCCTATCCCTAATCAGTTCTTGCCTTTCCAAAAGCATGTAAATCCTGTAGCTCATGATTCCCTCCAACACCGTGCCCACGACTGATGTCAGGTTCCCCAATCTATAGTTCTTGGCTTTTTCTTTCCATTTTGTTTAATAACAAAACTTTAGTCAAACTCGTGATTTCCAGCATCTCACCTGTGGCTATTGATGATGACAAGGTCTCAGCAAGGGACCCAGCAATCACTTCCTTAACTTCCTACAAATTTCTTGCGTCCACCTGATCACGACCTGTGAGGTGATTCTTTTTTTACACAGCATGTGGTTCGTGTAGGGAATGAATTTCCTGAGGAAGTGATGGATTTTGGGTAAAGTTATAGTTTTTAAAACGCATTTGGTTAAGTACAAGAATAAGAGAACACTTGTACAAATCTGGGCCCAGCGCAGGCAGGTGGGAAGATTTAGCTTGGGATTATGGCCAGCAAGAACTGTATGGGCCGATAGGCCTGTGCAAATACCCTGTATCACTCTATTAATCTGTGTGTGTTTGTATGTCCAAGTATGTACCTGCATATTTCTGTTGGTGTTTGTCTATTCCTGTTTGTCTACATATGTCACTGTTAACCTCTGTGTGCATGTCTGTCTCTCTGTGCCAGTTACTATATTAGTGTGTGGATCTCGGTCTCTGCATCTCTGTGCAATGGGAACTTTTCTTGTTTTTGGTGTGAATCACTGAAACGGAGTCAAAACCACTCTACCTTCCTCTCCCTTTCCCTGCCTTCTTTAAAGTGATACAAGCCCACACTCTGCTGGTCTGGTTTAGGTCTTTTCAATCCTTTCTCAAAGGTAAAGTTACTTGTAAGGGTAAAACATTAATACCTCCAAGTTAAAGGAAGTGCATTAAAATTAATCTCATCGTGGCTCACTCGGAATTGCTTGGATATAATTGCAATGGAAATATGCTTTAATGCGTATACAGTGTGTTGGAAATGCTACCCAGTGAAAAAAACATTTCCACAGTGTAGTGCGCAGACATTTCTCCACATGAACATATTCTACTCTGAGGGCCTAAGTACAGCGACAATCCTCTCCAAACCAAACTAGTCTGTGCATGTGCGTGTGTGTGTGCTTGGTGCAATCAAAATTCAGGTTGGATTGTGCTGTGATCTGTTGCTCTCCCTCTCTCCCTCCCAGACTGAATGCCTGATCGTTTACACGCTTCAGAACCACGATTACAGTTGGGTGGGGGATCGCGGTGGGGGTGCAACAGAGATTGACAACAACAGAAATCTCCGCAGCTCTGGAAGCATCTTTGGACAAAATGAAAGTTGACATTTTACATCGAGTGATCCTTATTCAGAACTCATATCGGGGGATATTACATCACTTTAAACACCACAGAGACTGCCAGACCCGCCGCACACAGATACACACACAAATACAGACACATAGAGACACTCGCTATTCATTGACTGTAACACAGACATGGAGAGTGTGCCAATGTTTCACTCGCTCTGTCTGGTTTGTGTCATTATTTTTGAGTGGAGTGTGACTGTAGGACAATTTAAATATTTGCAGATACCAAACCTGAAAGAATTGTGAAATTTGTTGAGGACGGTGTGGAACTCCAACAGGAAAGTTATAAATTGGTGTAGTGCTCAGGTGTATGGCAGATGAGGATCAATGCAGCGCAGTGTGAGGTGATGCTCTTTAGTAGGAAGGACATTGAAAGACAATATAGATTAGGTTGTACCGTTATAAAGGAAGTGGAAGAACTGAGAGCGCAGGGTGAATATGAGAACAGATTAGTGAAGATGTCAAGACAGGTGGGGAGAGCAGTAAATCTCACAGATTTGTTTCAGTATCTGAGCTGTTTACAGGAGGAGGTGAACGAGGGAGCTTCCGTGCTCCCTTCCTGGGAAGTGATGGAGACGATGCGATGTGAGCCCACCCTCCTGCCCACCGAGACTGTGGGGATTCCATTTGTACCAGCTCGACACAAAAGGGAGATGGCATCAAGGCCACGGCTTCTAAGTTGTGCTGGAGGAAACGGAGCTGCCAGTGGGTTAAAAGTGAGAATTGCCCTTCACTGAATATTGCTCCTTACTCTGTAGGTGGGGCGTGGATACTTCAGAATCTCCACATGAGGCTTGGTCATTTCTGTCTATTCCAGGCTGTTTATCCTGGAAAGGGAGAAAGGGAGGAAGGGGGGAGGGAGGTAATGGGTACCCCTGCGGTCAGTGCTGGTGTAGGTGGTGGGGAGATATGGTGAGGTGTCTGGAGGGAGTCAGTCCACAGTGGCGTATTCATGCAATGTTATTAGTGTGTGCGCGTGTGTGTGTGTGTGTGTGTGTGTGGGGGGGGGTGTATAATGGGGGAGAGAGAGAGGAAAGGTGTTGCAAGCAGCAGTGAGAGTGGTGGAGCATGAACGTTGTTCTGGGTTGCTGCTGCAACATTTATACAGTGAGTGTGAAGGAGAAGAGAGAATACGGTGACCCTTATCCTGAAAGAGCGGGGAAGGTTATTGATGGTTGCGCAGTATTGCTGGACACTTCTTCAGACCACAGACACTGCACTGAGCTGGGTGGGGAACTCAGACCATACCAGCTGTGTCTGATAGTGTGTGCCCCCTCTGGGAAGAGAATGGTCCCCCTTTGTACTTGCCGATCCACGAGGACATCCGTGCCCCTGTTGACAAACCGTGGTGTAATTGTCCCTTATCTGTCATGCTCGGTGTAAACTCTATAAACCAGCTCCAAAATAAAAAAAAACACAGCTGTGTGGCTACTGGCCTTTTAAAGATGGCAACAATGCCAGGGATAACATAATATTCAAGGGTATCAGTGCAATAGTGATACCTCCATCCGTGATGTGTGAGAGAATAGGGCTGACGTTGAATGAGAGGGGCACCATGGGGTGGGGGAGGTAGTTAATGAGGTGAGTTCGATAAGGTAGCACCAGGAAACTAGCTCGACCTTGTGCAGACAATCCTTCTGACACACTCAATGAAAATGGCACTGAGATAAATTATTGTTCGATTCATCCCAATGAGATGAAGACCCTGTTGACCCCAATCCCAGTTACAGCGCTGTAGCTGTTTAACCAATGCTCTCCATCACAGAGAAGGACACTCAATGTCACCTTCCCATTGGGAAATATGGCAGGGCAGGAGACTGAAGTATCAGTGAGGAAGCACCTGTGGACACATAATCATAATTCTACTAGTTGTAAAATAGAGATGGAAAAGGATGAACTGGGTTTAAAAGACAATGTTCTAAATTGGAGGAAGGCCAATTTTGATGATATTAGCAAGAACCTCCAAACTGGATTGGAACAGATTTTCACAGTTATGGGGCCAGCTGAGAAGAGGGGATCTTTCAAAATGAGATGTCAAAATCACAGAGACAGTTTGTCCCTGTTAGGGTGAAGGGTAAGGCTGGTAGGTGTAAGGAATGCTGGAGGATTGGAGAAATTGAGTGTCAGGTCACGGATAAGAGGGAAGCATATTTCAGGTAGAGAGAGAGAGAGAGCAGTAGTGAAGGTTTTTTTTCAGTACTCATTCACGGGATGAGGGTATCACTAGCTGGGCCTGCATTCATTCCCCAACACTAATTGCCCAGAGGGCAGTTCCGAGTCAAGCACATTGTTGTCGGTCTGGAGTCACATGTAACCCAGGCCAGGTAAGGATGGCAGTTTGCTTCCTTCAAGGCCATCAGCGAACCTGATGAGTTTTACCAAAAATCGAAAATGGATCCATCATCATCATTTGATTCTTAACTCCAGATTTAAATTGACTGTCGAGAAGGTTCTAAAGCCAGTAGGAGTATACATAAGAGGGAAATCCGGAGGCCATAACGGCGACATGAAATAGTTCTGGCAAATAGAGTTAAGGAGAATCCAAAGGAACTCTACACATACATTAAGGACAAAAGAGTAACTCAGGAGAGTTTTGGACCACTTAAAGATCAGCAAGGTTGCCGATGTGCAAAACCGCAAGAGATGGTGGCGATACTAAACAAGCATCGTGCGTCAGTATTGACTGTGCCGAAGGATATGGAAGTTAAAGAACTTTGGAAATAAACCGTGACATCTTGAAAAGTGCCTGCATTACAGAGAAGGAGATGCTGGAGTTCGAAAAGCCCGTAAAGATGGTAAAATCTCCAGGACCTGATCAGATGTACCCTGGAACATTGTGGGAAGCGAGTGAAGTGATTGCTAGGCCCCTTGCTGAGATATTTGTATCTTCAATTGTCACGGATGAGGTACCGGAAGATAGGAGGCTTGCGAACTTGGTGTGATTGCTGACAATGTTTAAGAAGGATGGTAAGGAAAAGCTAGTGAGCCTGACTTCGGTGGAGGGCAAGTTGTTGGTAAGGATTATGAGTCACAAGGTTTGCATGGATTTTGTAAAGCAAGGACTGATAAGTGGTAGGCAACATGGCTCGAAGCCTAGAAAGTTGTGTCTCACTAAATTGACTGAGTATTTTTTTTTAACAAGTGACAAAGAGGATTCATTGAGGCAAAGGTGTATATTGTTGATATGGACTTCAGTAAAGTATTTGGCAACTTTCTGCATGGTAGTTTGGTTAACAAGTTTAGTTCATATGGAATACAGGGAGAACTAGCCATAAGTATACAGAATTAGCCCGAAGGCAGGAGGGAGAGGGTAGTGGTGAAGGATTGTTTTTCGAACATGAGGGTTGTGACCATTGGTGTGCTACAATGGTTGGTGCTGGCTCCACTGCTTTTCACTATTCACATAAATCGTTTGAATGTGAACATTGCTGCAATAGTTGCTAAGTTTGCCGCTGAAACCAAAATTGGTGGTGTAGGGGACAGTAAAGAAGGTTTATCTCAGAGTACAATGGAATCTTGATCAGATGGACAGATGGGCTGAGAATTGGCAGATGGCTTTTAATCTAGATAAATGGGAGGTGCTGCATTTTGGAAATGCAAATCAGGGCAGGACATATACACTTAATGGTAAGTGTTGCTGAACAAAAAGACCTTGGAGTGCAGGTTCATAGTTTCTTGAAAGTAGAGTCACAGGTAGATAGGATAGTGAAGAAGGCATTTGGTATGCTTGCCTTTATTGGCCAGTGCTTTGACTATACGAATTGGGTGGTCATGTTGCTGCAGTACAGCACGTTACTTTGGCCACTTTTGGAGTACTGCTTTTAATTCTGGTCTCCCTCCTTTTGGAAATATATTATGAAAATTGAAGAGATTCAGTAAAGATTTACAAGAATGTTGCTAGGATTGGAACTATAGGGAGCACGCGAGTCAGTTGGGTTCGTTTATTCCTGAAGCGCGAGGAGCATGTATAGTGTATATAGCCAAGGTCTTTCCCCCCAAAATTAGACAGCATCGATTTCCAATGAGGGGGAAAAGATTTAAAAATGACCTAAGGAGCATTTTCTTTTCCCACAGAGAGTGGTGCATGTGTGGAATGAGCTGCCAGAGGAGGTGGTGGAGGCTTTTACAATTCCATCTTCTAAATGACGTTTGGATGGGTACATGAAGAGGAAGGGTTTACATCGAAATTGGCCAAATCCTGGCAAATGTGATTAGTTTAATTTGGGATACCCCATCAGCTTGGACGAGTTAGACTGAAGCATCTTATTCCGTGCTGAACATCTTCGAGACTCTGACTCTGTCTGACCTTGCACCCATATTGTATTAATTCATCATTCCCGGAAATACTAACCGATGTTGCTAGATATGATCGAAATGTCTTCATTACAGCATTCTGAAACCTGCAAACACACCCTTCCATAACACTGACTCAGAGTCTCTCTCACTCTGTCTATTTCACAAAACCCTCCCATTTGTTGGTGTTTAAACTGCTTCCCCATCACCAAGTTCTAATTGTCCAGTTTTAATGTGAATACCCGTCCAATATCTTTTCCTGCCCTTGAATGTTGCTCACACAGAGCATCAGATTCCAACACTAAAAAGCTTAGAAACAATGTTCAAAAAGCATTGTTTGCGTTTTCTTTTACTTCCCAGTTCCTGCCCTGTGCTCCATGTTGGATAGTGGGGTTTTAGCAGTTTTGAGGCACACCTTTGTAACTTGCTCTGTGCCCATCCATTGAACGCCTGTGTTAATTACTCTCTGCTGCTCATGTGCTCAATAACATGAGGAATCTCCACAACTGATAGTGATTCAGACCAGGCTTCTCACTTGCATTTGACCGAAATTGACTTAACTCTAGTTTTTGTGCTTTCGTGGAAATGCTGGGGATGGTTTCCTGGAGGGTGTGTTTTAAGCTGCTGTGGAAATTCAGGTATACCAGAGGCTTTGGTGACCCAACTCTGGATGAAACATGGTGACTGTAGTTACAGCATCTGGATCTGCAACATGACCAACAAATGGAGCAGAGGCGGCAGAGAGGGGAATCTCTGTTAAATGGAATGAGGGAATTACAATTAGATCAGCCATGGATTTGAAGCATGTTGGAGTAGGATTGAATGGCTAGCTGATGCAACTTATTCAGATATTTCTGTTAGTAACAAGTCAATTTCGCTTTACTCCCATTGTCTCAGACTGGTGGGTAGTGAGTCACCTCCTCCTGTTCCTGGGGAACAGAAATCTGGGGCCTCACTGGCCTCCAGATTTCACTGTATCCCAGTCTCGAGCAGATGAGTGACTACCTCCTGTCCCTGTGTCCCAGTCTTGAGCAGTTGAATGACTACCTCCTGTTTCTCCCTGTTCTTGAGCAGCAGTTTCAATGCTCTGAATGATGTCACAAGGTTAAGAAAGGACTTGATAACAGGGAATTTCAAACTTGGAGCAGCATTACAAAATGATATCTAGAAACTTCTCCACCAAACATTTCATGCAGCTCGTCTGTTATTTTATTCCTGACTCCTTTAATAGACAGTTGTGAAACAATGCAGTGTTCCGACAAGACTCCCACATACAGGGAAGACAGATTAAAAAAAAAGATTGAAAGATTTATGGTCTATCCCTCAGCAACCCTCATCCATTCTATCCAAACTGAAGAAATGTTCCCTTTCATTGTGTTATGTGAAATGATGTAAGGAACTGGTTAACTGAACCTGTTTGTTTGATGACTGTGACTAATGTCAGCCTCCATGGATTTTAATTATCCCAGTAGAGGGTTTCCATCTTTTAATGATAAAAGGGCTCCAGTCAATGTGTTAGCCCATGGTATGGGCGGCAGCATCACCGATAGCAGTAACAGGGATCGGCTGCTCCAGAGAGAGGGAGAGATCAGAAACTGAGAACATTAGACTGGAAAGTTCCAACAATGGATCAGAATCTGACAACGTTATACTGGAATGTTACAACAATGGATCAGTATCTGAGAACATTCGACTGGACAGTTCCAACACTGGATGAGAATCTGAGAACAATAGACTGGAATGTTCCAACAATGGATAGGAGGTTATCCTATTATGTTTGGATTCTTTCTACATATTATTGGTGGCCGTTATCTTCACGGATCATATATGCACTTCACATTACTCAATATTTTTATTATCCTATCCTGGCTATTGTTGGTGTCCCTGGTAAGTTTCACTGCCGATTTATGATTTGCATTAACTATGTGCGACTGTATTACTGTTCTTTTCATTTACTCTACTCTGTAAGTATTCACGCTCCAAACCACATCAACAACAGTGAACTTGTTCATTCTTTCCCTCCTTCTTTAGTTCTGGCACTGTGCATGCTGGTTGACCTACTCACTTTCAGGTATGACCCAGGATTCATTGTATCACTGCCCTTGCTATTTAAATATTGAACGATTGGAGGTCACTGTCTTCTGCTCTGGATGCAAACTCCATTTCCTTCCTCTGACTCCATCTCATATCTGGCCAATAACTGAGACTGAAACAGCCGAGTCACGACTATGGTGATCTCTTTGGTCACAAGCTGATTATTGACACCACATCCTGACCATTCCTAATTTTAACTATTGGCAACTGCAGAATATATTTCACCGGTTCATCCCATCTGCTGTTTGAACCTTCAGCTATAAAACACAGTCTTAATAAAAACAATAATCTAATGCTGTTTTACCAAATCTGAGTCGGAATTCCAAGGCTTGTATCTAAAGGCAGAACAAAATCAAATCATTCCTGTACGGATTGCTTTATATTGTTGGTGGGTCTGGCAACGCCTTTACTTTAATATTCACTAGCACGTCGTCATCTCTGTCTATGTCACGGTCCTCAGTCTCCCTCGGTTAATGACACAAACCCCTGTCAGTTGTTCACATGAAACTGATTTCTTCTATGTCTATTCTCTCGTAAATAGTGATTTTTATATTTCGGCAGTGGAGATACAGAGCCATAGATTTGTGGGAGTCCATTTACTTTCACTCACTGCATGGGTTACAAATCATCCAGTACAAGACATTCCTGTCGTGTAAGTATAGTAGCAATACACTGGCAAAGGTTTGCAATGTTCCCCATGCTGGGCAGGTATTACAGTTTATAGATTAGTCAATTAGCATGGTCTGCACAGCGCTCCATTCTGGCTGGTCCCTTGTCCCAATTTATGGTGTCTGGGATGGTTCTGTGAGGCAGATTCACAATTTAATGTAACTAACCATTTCAACTGATTTGGCAATAATTTTATTGAATGCTCTCATTCTTGTGATAGGACCCACCATTGTCTCACTTCTCCAGTTATTCCCACTCCTCTGTCTCCTTATCCATATTTTCACAACATGTTATCAGTTAATTAATTGTTTGTTTTTCTGTACCTTCCCCTGGTGTTGATTTTGGCTCCCGAGTGTATCAAGTGCTGGCATTGTGAAGCTCAGAAACAATGAAATGGTATGTGCCGGGCTGTTGCTCCAAGTAGGAAAGGGGGTCCCAGCAGCTTTGACGCACGGTTTTGAAAATTGGTCTGTACCTGACCACTGAAGGCCTGTGTTTGTCTCTCTCAGATGACTGTGCGGTCCATAACATGAGGAAACCCCTCGAGGATTATTGCCAAGGAACAGGTCTCCAACTTGGAGCTGAGGGGCTTTTGACTGACTCCTGTTATTGAAAGCTTAGTGGAAGTGATAGGGATGGTTTGCTGGAAGTGGTGCTGTGAGCTGCCTCAGACATTTAGGGAGACATGAGGATTTTGTAACCCAACTCTGGATGGAGCCTGTTGACTTTAGTTACAGCATCTGGGTCTGTAATATGAACAACAAATGGAGCAGAGGCTACAGAGAGTGGAAGCTCTGAAACCACAGAGTGAGTGTGGGGAAAGGGATCTGCCAAGTCTGCCTGTGTTTTAATGAGGAGACGCACATCCATTCCCTCTCCACTTTAAACACACCCATGAAAATTCACCCTCTCCTCATGGTTTTTATTCGTTAGCCAATTTTCTCTCCAAGCAAATAAATTGTGCTAACCCCATGTGCTCTTGTCTTGCATATTAATCTTTTGACAAGCATGTTATGCATTGCCTTCTTGAAGTCCAGATATAATAGATCTTTCAGATCCCTGTTATTCAACTTGTTTGTCGCACTTTTTAATTTAAAAATGTTAGGAAAATCATTCAAATATGATTTATCCTTCATAAAATCATGTCGACTTTGATGGATTGCGGTTGACGTTCAAAGTCTCCTGTTGTTAATTCCTTAACAACAGATTGAAACAATTTGTCTTCAGTCCCAAGCGTTTGCTCATACCTTTCCACTCCCGAGTGAAGTTGGTTATTCTAAGTTCTTCCATTTCCATAATCTCGACAGTCCGTTTCAATTTCTGTGAAATAGGCACGAGGCTGTAACAGATCGGCTCCAATTGCTGTGTAAGAGGCATGGGTGGCTGACTTGACTCATTCTGTTCCTGCTTTACATGCAACATAATGATGTTCCTACATTATGGTTTTGATGGCTTGCATGTCCTGCGCATGTTCCTGACCAAGCCGCTTAAGATCTTAATGTCCTCCTTCTTTTGCTCAATGAAAAGTTTGGGAAGTTAGGAACTCTCCCTGCTGTTATGCCACATTGCGAGTGTTGAATTGTGCAGGCAAGTTGCGTTGCCCACAGTGGGTAGCTCAGTGATTATCACTGCTGCCTTCCAACACAGAGATCTGGGTTAAATTTCTGTCTCGGGTCACTGTGTAGAGATTGCACATTCTTCCTGTGCCTGCACACAATAGCATAGGCAACATAAATCTTTAAACCGTATATTGCAATGAATTAGTACAATAAATGTCACACTTTATCACTACAGTCACTGACGACAGCCCTGCACCTGTCACCAAGATTTTCACCAGAAAGCGCACGAGCTGACTGACCACTGATGCCAATGCGCAATTCCAGTTCTCTCCAAGATATTCCCCTTCCGGTTTGAAATTAATTTCTTTCTAAATGTAGACTACAAATCCCACATTCAGGCTCAGTTTCAAGGCTTGCAGAACGGATTATATTGCTGCTTTAGCTGAATATACCAAGGGTTCATTTGGCAGACAGAGGGTGGGATTTGCTGTTCAGCTGGTGCCAGAGACGGTCTCCCATATCAGTGAACGGGAGCTCGCTTTATAAAGAAAGGGGAGCAATTCACTAATTGTGTTGCAGCGAAATTGTATTGAATAAACCCAAATTTATTGGATAACTGCCTGTATATTGAATGGAGAATCAAAATTGATGGACCAAAGCGAAAACAGTAGTTCCTATTTTGTATGTTCCGATGTTTAAACATACTAAAGTATCTGAACACTGTGTGGGCAAAACTGAATTGAGGAGATTTTCACCATGAACTAGAATGGAGGACGCTTAGTGTATTGAATGACCTACTCTTTCTCGGTATTTCTTCATTTACATGGGAAGGTGCCATGGGAGTGTGGGAAAGTATTCGGGGTGATGGAGTATGCCACAGAAGGAATGGTCGCTATGAAATACTGACAGTGGACAGGAGGGGAATATGTGTTTGATGGTGTGTCCTGCTGGAGGTGATGGACGTGTTGGACGATGATTCGTATAATGCAGATTCTAGTGCAGTAGGAAGTGAGGACAAGGGGAGATTTATCATTGTTCTGGGAAGGAGGGCACGGAGTGAGGGCAGAAGTGAGGGAGACTGGACAGTCACAGCTGAAGGCTCAGTCCATCAGAGTGAGGGGACTTCTCGTTTGAGAGAAAAGGATGTCATGTAGGAAGCTTCCCATTGGAACGTGGCATCACCGAACAGAAATGACAGAGCCAGGGAAACTGGGAGAATGGAGTCACCCTCAGATAATCGTGTGTTCAGCCACATACGTAGGTTCTCCCTGAATGATTGAAAAGAGTCAGGCATTTCAAATGCAGATATATGTAATATATCTGGTCAAATACGGAGTGTGAAAATAGACACAGGTGAAGGTCAGCAGAATGTGTGTGTGTGTGGGGGGTGAATATTTCAGCAGGTACTGCTTAATAACGCTCAGTAATGATTGACTCTGGTCAAAAAGAAGATGATATGAAGATGTGAAGATGAACAACCCATGATGCACAAAGTCTGTGAAGGATACTAATCAATTACAAACTAAAGAATTCAGATTGGTGAACTCTAGCATCGGCCACATTTGGGAAGTTCACTTTTCGTACCAGAGGAAAATTGCATAAATCAAAATACAAAGAAAAACATTTCAAAACTGGCAGGAAATATGAAAAGAAACTAACCGCAAGTCTTTTCCCATATCGAATAAAAAAAGTTCATAATGTGTGTGTGTTATCCTTGGAAGAAAGGCAGGAAAGAATATGTGGGATACCTGGAGGATGTGACTGGCGAACTGGTTTCAGGAACAGGCAGAGAATTTAAAACAGTATTTTACATAATTCCTCACAGGGGAAGGCACAAAGAATTTCAATATTATAATCAAAATTGTAGTCAGATGAAAGTTTCGCACTGTCTCTAACAAAACGAACAAGGCTTTTCTCAAACAGAAAAGATCAAGGGTAAATAGCTCATCAGCAATGCATACCTTGTTTTAATAGAAGTGGTTACAGAGTGACTGGTGGCACTGTGTGAACTATTCCACAACTCTCGGGATTACAGGAGTGTTCCAGTGAAACTTGCGAAACTCCAATGCGGCGCCTGTCTTCAAATAGAGAGTGAGTCTTCAAGTATTTCAGTGCTCCCTTTGTCTGAATAGAGGAGCATATTTGAGCGGTTTAATGGCCTCATGATGCACTGTCATCCTGAGTGAATTTTAAAAAAGTAAAACTCTGCTTGCTCCTTCCTCTGATATGTTACATACTGGGGCATGAACATTTTGCTAAAGTTGAATTATTTTGAAAATTATCTGGAACTTTGTAAAAACAACATCATCCAGAGAATTCTAGAAACTGCACTCATAAGAACATTTTATAACCATGTGGGGATATTGCGTAGGTGAGAGAGAGAGAGAGCGAGAAGGTGCTGCATTGCGGTGGTGAGAGTGATGGAGCCTTATTCCTGGGAAGGCGCTAACAGATATACAGCGAGTGTGAGAGAGTAGAGAGAATACAGTGACCCTTATCCTGACAGAACGGGGAAGGTTATTGATGCTTTTCCTGTATTGCTGGACTTTTCTTCGGACTGCAGATACTGCACTGAGCTGGGTGGTGTGCTCTGGGTAGAGAATGGTGTCTCTCTATACTAGACTATTCACCAGGTCCTCTGTGCCTCTGTCGACAAGCTGTGGTGTAATTTCCCCTTATCTGCTTTGCTCGGGTAAACTATGCAGGGCAGTTCCAAACTGAGAAAGCTCAATCGTGTTCCCATTGGCCTTTTATTGATGGCAGCAGTGCCAGGGATAACTAAATATCCAGGGGAATCTGGGAGATGGTGTGTACCTCCAGCCATGATGAGTGGAAGAATCGGGCTGGCAGTGAATGAGAGGGACACCATGGGGCGGGGTGGATTGTTAATGAGGTGAGTTCGATAAGATAACACCAGGATACTAGCTCTGCCTCGTGCAGACATTCCTTTTGTCACATCCAATGAAAATTGCACTGAGACAAATTATTGTTTGATTCAGCCCAATGAGTCGAAGACTCTGCTGATCCTACTCCCAGTTACAAAGCTGCAGGACAAATGCTTATCCAAAACTCTCCATCATCTTAATTAATACCAATATCCTGCTCTCCCATAATTCCTGAAAACAGTGTCCTATATTGCAAGATGCTATTGAACTGTTTTTATTTCATAGTTCTCAAACCTACCATCAGATCCTTCTCTGAAATTTTCTCTCCATCTCCCCCTCTATTTTAACCAAGCTCCTTCCATATTTTGGTATTTAAACTGATTCCCCTGCCATCTCTCTCTGACAGTGAGTTTCACACCCACAGCACTTCTGTGTCATGCCACAATGGAAATATGGAGCTGTAATTGGAGTGGAGCTACACATCCTGTCACTTCCAGCATGAGCTGCAAGTTTTCCCACGCTGGGCAGTGATCTAACATAGTGTTACTCAGCAATGCAGCGATTGGTGTACACAGCTGTGTATGCTGGGAAGGTAACTGCTCCAGATTAATGGATAAATTCACTGCTATTCACTGCACAGCTCTATAGATATTCAGTCTGTGTGTATTGAACAATGTCTTTGTGTGTTCTGCACAGCGCTCTGTGCTGAACAGATCATCTAGTCCAAGTTTATAGATCAGTGCACTGTTGGACACATAGGTAGTGAACTGGTGAGCTTTAAACAGTGTTCGATCCTGGACGGATCCAGTACACTAGTGTGGTCTACGCAGTGCATCATGCTGAGCAGGTATCTCATCTGGTCTTATACGTGTCCCGGCTGGATCTGAGAGGTGGATTGAGTATCCAATATAATTCCTGACATGATTACCACTCCTCCAGCTCGGCCCATTCCGCAGGTAAATGTGAGGTGCTGTGTTTGAGATAGAATTTACTTGGTCAAAATATTCGACATTAAACAAAACACAATTTATTCAAATACTGTCGATAAAAGACAACAAAAGGAAGAGGAACGTGCAATAGCATAATTCTGCTGGAAAGCTTAGCAGAATAATAGTTTATTTAACTACTATACAGCAACTGCTCCAATATGGTATCATCCAATCAGCACACATAAACAAATGCAGGAAACAGATTGTCTGACATGTAGTTCTCCAATCCAGGAGGAAAGAACATCAAAAGACTTTTCCAAGAGATATCACAGAGACAATGTGTAGCACCCGGGAGAGATTTATTGCCTTCCAATCCTGCTGAGACTCCAGCAAAAACTGGCAAAAAGGTAAAACTAAGAATCCTGGTTCTGTGAAAATTTGACCATCACTCCACAGGACCAGGCCACAGCTGCAAGAACACAAGGAATGGACTGTATCTCCACCGTCTAAGACTCTGTATGTGTCTCCCAAAAACGCCTAAACC
The DNA here is from genome assembly GCF_020745735.1 of Hemiscyllium ocellatum. Taxonomy (NCBI): domain Eukaryota; kingdom Metazoa; phylum Chordata; class Chondrichthyes; order Orectolobiformes; family Hemiscylliidae; genus Hemiscyllium; species Hemiscyllium ocellatum. Next base: position 87,903 of record NW_026869097.1, on the reverse strand, counting down.
CACCTAAGCAGTTTAATGCTGGACAGACAAAAGTCAACGTTAAACATAAATAAATAAAAGGAAAAGATGCAGCAGGCCTGGTGATTAGACACAGGCGGCCTCGGGAGTCCAGCAATTCCTATACTGCCAAAACACAGCAGAATCATCGAGCTTGTGAAGAGAAAGAATTATGTCTCTCCCTCACCTCTATGTTTACAACTGGAGATGTGCCATGAGCCCAATAATCAGCGATATCAAAATCCCAGCCTCACCAATTATTATTGTGATATATCAGAGTTGCCGTGAAAGAGGTTAACTGGAGCTGTTTGTTCAGTAACTGTGATTGATATCGGTCTTCCTGGACCTAACTGGATCACTGGAGGATTTCCCTCTTCCATAATTAGGTACTTAATTCATAATATTCGGGGCAGAGTCAACCTCAACAGGATTAGGATCAGCAGCTGCAGAGAAAGAGAGAGAGAGATCAGAATCTGAGAACATTGAAATGTTCTAACAATGGATCAGAGGCTGAGAACATTAGACTGGAATGTTCCAACAATGGACAGGAGTTTATCCAGGGATCTTTACTGGCTTTCACGGAATTGACCACGGTTAGATTTGCGGATACAAGCTGTACTCTTGATTTTTCGAGCTGGGTACTATCCCATCCTCGCTATTGTTGGTGTTCCTGGTAAGTCTATTTCTGTCAATTTTACAAATGATGCTGAATATTATTGCTATTCTAGTAGATTATATTTATAAATACATAAACTTTCCATCACAAACGCCACTTCCTTCTCGTGCATTTCCAAACTACATACTCATAAACATATGAGAAAGAATAAGACTGTTCGGAAACTTGAGTCTACTCTTCACCGCAAACTGTTTTATATCTCCATATTCTCTCTGTCATCAAACCTGCCGATGCCCACCTCCAATATCCCCAATCTCCAACTCCGCCTAAGTTCTGTTACTGACTTTGCCATCATCTACCCCTTCATTAACGGCAGATTATATGGCCCCAGTTCTCTTCTGACCTCTCTTCCAGTTACAAATAGTTTGACCACAAACTTGCTCTTGTCTCGACAGTTAATTCACAACAGGGACTCTTAAACAGAGCAATAATGTCACTGACTGTGTAATTTAGAGGCGCAAGTTATGACTCTAAAAGCATTGTCTGAAATCCAACCACAGCCGATGACTAAATTTAAGTTCCAATATCAAAATTGGAATGAAACCTAATTTCACTCATGGCAAGCATAAACCATCAGGATTTCTTTTCTTATTTTATTGATAACCTTTGGTAAAGAAATCTAACATTTTTGCACTATCTGAACTAAGTGTCACCTCAGATCCACAACAATATGGTTGCCTCCATATTGCGTTTACGAATGGCAGCGTGGTCAAAGGTAGTTGTGATGGACAACAAATATTGCCCTTGCCAGTGATTCGGGCATCCTGCGAAACAACAACAACAAGCAAAGGTGGATGCTGGCGATCTGAAATAAAATTCTCCACCGTCTGAAAGAATGTTGGAGAATCTCAGCAGGTATGGCAGTCTGTCGGAAAAAAAGCACAAATAACGGTTCTAGTTCAGTGAACCTATCAAAACTGAATGCAACTGAGAAATAATATTATTATATCAGGGATGGATGGAAGGGTGAGCGGGAGGTTTGTGTCGAGTGGATGATGTCCAGCAAGAAAGAGAAAGTGAGAGAGAAAGAGAGAGAGAGAGATGGAGAGAGAGAGAGAGGGAAAGAGAGAAAGGTAAAGCAAACAAAAGGATGGCTGATGATGGACTGGAAGGAAAACAGAATAGGCAGTTATTCTACCATGTCCCCCTTTTCACATATTTCTGAATATCACATTTATTATGGGATGTCCCTGCTTACCGTGAGCTATGTTCCCTCTATCTCTCGTCTCTGAGTGTGGTGATTAACTCCATCAGCAGTACTTAGAGTCGCTGAAATATAGAGACAAATAATGTTCCATTGTCAACTGCTTCTTTGGAGAGAAGAACTGTTACTGTGCGACCGTGTGGAGATGTAAGAGCTTTCTCAGCCAGGAAGTGAAACTGAGGAGCTGAAAAATGTATTGCTGGAAAAGCACAGCAGGTCAGGCAGCATGAAAAGATCAGGGGAATCGACGTTTCGGGCATGAGCACTTCTTCAGGAATGAGGAAAGTGTGCCAAGCAGGCTAAGAGAAAAGGTAGGGAGAAGGGACTTGGGGGAGGGGCGTTGTAAATGCGATAGGGGGAAAGAGGTTAAGGTGAGGATGATAGGCCGGAAAGGGGGTGGGGGCGGAGAGGTCAGGAAGAAAATTGCAAGTCTGGAAGGTGGTGCTGAGTTTTAGAGTTGGGATTGAGACAATGTGGGGGTAGGGGAAATGAGGAAGCTGGAGAAATCTGAATTCATCCCTTGTGGTTGGAGGGTTCTGAGGCGGAAGAGTCTTGGCAGTGTGGAGGGACAGAGGGTTCTTGGGGTCCGTGCCCACAGATTCCTCAAAGTTGCTATCCAAGTTGATTGGGTTGTTAAGAAGCGCATGGTGTTTTGGCTATCAGTTGCAGGGGGATTGAGTTTAAGAGACACAAGGTTATGCTGCAGCTCGATAGAGCCCTGCTCAGACCGCACAGGGAATATTGTGTTCAGTTATGGTCTCCTCATTGTAGGAAGGATAAGAAAGCTTTAGAGAGTGTAAAGAGGAGATTTACCACGATGCTGCCTCGACAGGTGGGCAGGTCTTATGAAGAAACCGTGAGGGAGCTAGGGCTTTTCTCACTGGAGGAAAAATAGATGAGAGGTGACTTGATAGAGGTGTACAAGATGATGAGAGGCATAGAACATAGAACATTATAGCGCGGTACGGCCCTTCGACGTTGTGCCGCCCTGTCACACTCAGCTGAAACCCATCCCACCTACATTCTTCCATGTCCGTCCATTTGCCTGTCCAACGACGACTTAAATGCACATAAACATGGCGAATCTATGACAGATGCAGGCAAAGCATTCCATACCCTTACTACTCTCTGAATAAAGAAACTACCTCTAACATCCGTCTTATACCTATCTCCCCTCACTTTAAAGTTGTGTCCCCTCGTGTTTGCCGTCCCCATACTTGGAAAAAAGAGAGAGTGATTGGCCAGAAACATTTTCCGAGGGCAGAAATACCTATCTCTAGGTGGCATAAATTTAAGGTAATTGGAGGAAGGTTTAGGGGAGATATCAAAGGTAGATTATTTACACAGAGAGTGCTGGGTGTGTGGAATGCACTGCCAGCGGTGGTAGTAGAGTCAAATACTTGAGGGAAACTTAAGAGACTCTAGGGTAGGCACATGGAACAAAGTGAACTGAAGCATGTAGGTTAGTCTGATCTTAGAGTAGGGCAAACGGCACAACGTTGAGGGCTGAAGGTCCTAACTGCATGCATTCATGTAAAACTCCGATATCTCACTTTTTAGATTAGAATCAATATAAACATCATGGCATAGACAGACAACACAGGGGGCACCACTTTCAACATATTGTCTAGCTATCACCATTATTAACAGCTAATCTGAGAATGCAAATTTTTAAAACAAAGTTTTGTGATTTACATATGAAAGAAGTGAAACTATCATGGTATTCTAACAGATGAAAGGCTAAACAGTCAATCAATTTTTTAATGTTTTATTTTAAGGTAAATCACACTGTAAATTTCTGCTCTAAATTCTGTTAGGCTTGAGCACTTCACTATCACCTGATGAAGGAGCGACACTCCGAAATCTAGCGTGCTTCTAATTAAACCTGTTTGACTATAACCTGGTTTTGTATGATTTTTAACTTTGTACACCCCAGTCCAACACCAGCATCTCCAAATCAGTATTGTTCTTTGTTCTGTGTTCGATGGAACTGCTCAGGAAAACTTGAACATTAAGGAAGAGTTGAGACTTGGAGCAGGTCAGCCTTGATCTTCGTGAAGGGCAAGGCAGGCTTGGGATGTGAATGTCCTCCCACTGTTTCTGATGTTCTCCCAATCTGTTATTGGAAAGTTAGTTGGTGTTATTTTCCTGGAATGGCTTTTATGGAATGTTGCAATCAGGGAGACCAGCGGATTTTATGAGCCATTGCTGGGTGAGATTTGGGGCTGTATTCACAATGAATCTGGGTCTCAAACATGATCAATAAATGAAGCACAATTTACAGAGAGAGAAAGGTCTGTAAAAAGAGATGAGCAACTTTTTCATATCCAGCCTGGGCCTTCCAATTACATTTTCCAAATCTCCCAACCCGGGTGGGACAGTCTTGATGGACGAAATGGTCTCCTCTGTTTCTGTGCACTATGTTATAACAGTAAGTGGACTCCAACTGCTCCTGTCTAGCAGGCTAGAGGAATTGAATGGAACACAGAAATGTGGGACTGAGGTGCAGGAATGGGTCATTCGAGAATTTGAGGCTTCTCCACCAGGCATTAAGATTGTGGCTGATCAGATTGTGGTCTCAGCCCCATCTTCCTCTCTGTGTCCCATTATCCGTGACTCACTTCTCTGTCAAATCTTTAACTAACTCAGATGTGAATACTTTCAATCAGAGAAGCACCACAAGCTTCTAGCAAAGAGAATTCCCATTCGAATGGCACTTTTGGAATTTTTCCTCATATCGCTGTGAGAATAAGAGAGTCATACAGAGTGTAATCAGATCATTTTGCCCAAATTGTCCTTGCCAATCAAGCAGCTTAATCCCACTTGCCACCTCCCTCTGAACCATTCCTATTTATGTACCTATCCACATACATTACAAACGTGTAATTGTACCCGCTTTCACCACTTCCTCTGACAGTACACCCACCAGCCTCTGTATTAAAAAGTTTCCCCTCAGGTCCCTTCTAAGTCTTTGCCCTGTCACCTTCACCCTATGCAGTCTAGTTCTGGACACCCCTCCACTGGGAAAAAGATCTTGCCTATTCAGACTGCCCATGCCCCTCAGGAGTTTTTAAACCTCTGTCATGTCACCATTCAGCCTCTGACAGGCCAGGGGAAAAAGCCTCATCCTGTTCATCATCTCCCTGTAGCTCAAACCCTCAGGTTCCAGGAAATCCTTGTAAAAATTTTCTGAAGCCTTTCAAGCTTAATAACATCCATCCTTTAGCAGAGTCAACTGACATGTACGCAGTATTCTTAAAGTGGCCTCACCTACGTCCTGTACAAGCGCAGCAGGCTATCCCAACTCCTGCACTCAATGTTCTGACCGATTAAGGCAAGCATGCCAACTACGTTCCTCAGCACTCTACCGACCTCAACTCCACTTTCAAGGAACTATGAATCTTCACCCGTACGTCTCTTTGATCAGCAACATTCCCCAGGGCATTACCCTACTTTAACTTACCAAAATGCAAAACCTCACAAATATCTAAAGTAAACTCCATCTGCCAGTCCTTGGCTCATTGATGTTCAAGGATCCCGTTATATTTTGAGATAATCTTCTTCACTGTCCACTGCACCACTTTGGTGATGTTATCTGTAAACTTTCTAACCATGCCTCTGATAAGTTTTTTTATATCCGTGGTGAAAAGCAGTGAGCTCAGCACTGATTCTTTGAGCACACCGCTGGCCACAGGTCTTCAGTCTGGAAAATAATCCACTACCTTCAATCCAATTTTGTATCCAATTGGCTAGTTTTTCTTAGATTACATATAATCTAATCTTAGTAATCTGTCGACAATGAGGTACCGTATTAAATGCCTTGCTGAAGTCTGTGTAAACAATGTACACCACAGTGTCTTCTTCAATCTTCTTTGACACCTCTGCATAATACTCAATCACATTAATTAAACATGATTTCCATCACACAAATCCATATTGACTACCCCTAATCAGTCGTTGTCTTTCTAAATAGATGTAAATCCTATCCCTCAGAATCCCCTCCAACGAACTCCTCGACACTGACGTTGGCTGATTGAGTCGATAATTCCCTGTGTTTCTTTTTTTGGATTATTGCTCCCTTTTCTAGCCCCACTCCTCCTCTGGTCACAAAAAATGATTATAACTAGGTTGGTGATATGGCCAATGATATAGTTCTCAGAGTGTGTCAGGGTCAGTGTTAGGAACAAGTTAGGCAGATTTATTTCGGGGAGAAAGTGAGGACTGCAGATGCTGGAGATCAGAGCTGAAAATGTGTTGCTGTAAAAATGCAGCAGGTCAGGCAGCATCCAAGGAGCAGGAGAATCGATGTTTCGAGAAGGGCTCATGCCCGAACCGTCGATGCTCCTGCTCTTTGGATGCTGCCTGACCTGCTGCGCTTTTCCAGCAACACATTTTCAGGCAGATTTATTTGATCTACTAAAAAAACTATGACGAAAACAAAGTTGCTCAAACTATGATGGAAAAAGGAATGACGAGAAGCTATTGCAAATATGTACATTGATATTTCTCTTTGAAAAATGCTGAGAATCACACACGCACACACAGACACACACACAAAGACAAACACGCATGTATTGTCGAGAACAAACTGAAAAGAAAAATATCTGCAAAGTTAACATGAAAGAACATTGTCCAAATATGATGTCAACTCATGACCAAAGGGAAAATGAGAGTTTGACCCAAATGCTGTTTTATTTGTAGTCATCAAGTCTTACAGCATGGAGAGAGGCAGAGAGGCTTTTTTGTCCAAACTCGTCCATTCTGACCCAAACATCCAACCACATTAACCTCATTTCCCAGCAATTGGCCCATCGCATTCTCCTTCTTTCCTGTCCATGTACTTGCCCAAATGCCGTTTAAATATCGTTAATATAAATGCTTCAACCACTTCCGTTGGCAGCTCATTCCTTTTGTGTACCACTCTCTGTGTGAAACAGTTCCCACCAGTTTCCCCTTTATTCTATCCCCTCTCACCTTAAACTGATGCCCTCTCCTCCTCGATTCCCCAACTCTAGGAATCAAAAGGCTGGATCCATTCACCCTATCCATGTAAACTTCTATAAGATCCCTCTCAGTCTTCTATTCTCGAAATAAAAAGGCCTCACTTGTCCAACCTCTCCCTATAATTCATACTGTTGAGTTCTGGTAACATTTTTGTAAATTCCGTCTGCACACATTCCAAATTAAAAACATCCTTCTCATCGCAATGTGACTAAAACTGAACACAGCACTACAAGTGCAGCCTCACCAACATCCTGAATAACTTCAACCTTACTTCCCAACTGCTCTCCTCCATGTCCTGACCGATGCTTGCTAGTGTGGCAAAACCTTCTTCATTACCATGTCTAAATATAACCCCACTTTCATAGAACGGTGGACCTAAACTCCATGGTCCCTCTGCTCAACTACACTCCTTAAGGTCCTACCAATCACCACGAAACTCCTACCTTGATCTAACGTTGCCAAAATATTACTTGGCCCACTTCTCCAGTTTGATCAAGGCCCTGCTGCAATTTCTGATATACTTCCTCACTGTCCGCGATATCACCTCTTTTAGTGTCATCTTAAAGTTTCCTAATCATGCCTTGTACATTCGCAAGAACATCATTGTTACAGATAACAAACAACAATGGGCCCAGCACTGACCCCTGAGGCACTTCATGTGTCACAGGCCTCCAATCCAAGAGCATCCTTTCACTAGTATCCATTGCTTACTACCATGAAGCCAATTGTGTGTCCAATTTGCCAGCTCCCTCTGGATTCCATGCGACTCTAACCTTCCAGACCAGCCTCTTAATAGTAACCTTGTCAAAGGCCTTACTGAAAACTCTACAGACTACGTCTACCGCCCTACCCTCATCAACATTCCTCGTCATTTCATCAATGAACTCAAACTAATTTGAAAGACATGATCTCCCACTCACAAAGCCATGCAATATTTCCAGACTAAAAAGAGCTATTAATAATAATTATTAAAATTAATAATAACAAACTAATAAACAATAATAAGATGACATTTTCAATGGATAATAAACTATCCATGGTATGTGATATTGGAACGTGCATCATGGTTGAAGGGCAGAATAGATTTTGTCCCTGTGTCATTGAACTGTATTGAAAAAAGCAAGGGTGGCATGGTGGTTCAGTGGCGAGTACTGCTGCCTCATAGTGCCATGGATCCGGGTTTGGTTCCAGCTTCGGGTGACTCTCTGTGTGGAGTTTGCACATTCTCACTGTGTTTGTGTGTTTCCTCTGGATGCTCCATTTTCCTTCCACAATCCAAAGATGGAAAGCACAGGTGAATTGGCCATGCTAAGTTACCCATAGTGTTATGTGCATTCGTCAGTGGTAAATATAGGTGTGGTCTTGTTGGGCCAAATATCCTGTTTCCATAATGTAGGGAATCTGTCAAAAATGCTATGTCTAAACAAACCTTATATTTCCAAATGCATGTATATCTCATCCCTCAGAGACTTCTCAAGTTACCTCGCTACCACAGATGTTAGGTTTCCTAGTCTTTAGATTCCAGATTTTTCTTTGCTACCCTTCTTGAATAATGGCACAACATTTGCTAATCTCCAATGTTCTGGAACCTAAACTGTAGCTAACGATGATACAAAAATATCAACCAGGGTCCCTGTAGTTTCTTCTGTAGCCTCTTGTAGTGTTCTTGGATGCATCTGTTTATGACCAAGAGATTTATCAACCTTCATACATTCTAATGCATCCAACACGTCTTCTCCTGTGATATTGACTCATCCCAAGATAAAACTATGACCTTTGGTCACCTCCCAAATCTTCATGTATTTCTCCACGGTTAAGGTAGAAGAGAAATATTCATTGAGAATCTCACACATATCCTATGGTTCTAGACATGCATGTCCACTTTGGACCTTGTGGTGTCATATTCCCATTTAGCTATTCCTCTTACTTTAATATCCGGAAAGAACCTTTTTGGATTCACCATAATCTTCTCAGCCAAAGCTATCTTGTGCCCCCTTTTGGCCTTCCTGATCTCCTTCTTCAGTAAATTACTGTATCCCCTGTATACCTCCAGGGATTCCCTCGATCCCAGTTGCCTTGACCTGAGCCACGCCTCCTTTTTGCTGGTCAAAGCCTCAATATCTCCTGACATCCATGCTTCCCTCTTCCTGCGAACCTTGCCCTTTACCCTCACAGGAACATATAGACCTTGAACTCTAGACGTTTCACTTTTGAAGGCCTCCCACTTGCAGGAGGTCCCTTCGCCTGTAAACAAACTCCTCCAAACAATCCCTACAAGCTCCTGTCTAATTCCATCAAAATTTGCCTTGTCTCAATTTAGTACTTGAACACGTGAACCTGTTTTGTACTTTTTCATAACTATTTTAAAATTACTATAACAATGGTCACTAATCCCAGAGTGCTCCCCCATTGTCACTACAGTCACCTGTCCTGCCTTAGTTCTGAGAGTAGGTCACGTTTTGACATTTCCCCAGTTGCACCCTCTACACACTGCTTGAGGAAACTTTTCTGAACACATTTAATAGATGCACCCCGTCTCAGTCCTTAATTCTATGTCATTTCCAGACTATGTTTGGAAAATTAAAATCTCCTACTAATGCAATCCCATTGGCCCTGCAAGTCTCCCCAATTGCTCTACATATTTTTGTTCCGCTAATTAATCGTTTCCTATTTGGGGACTTATGGAACAACACAAATAATATCACCATTCCCTTCTTATTTCTAAGCTCCTTCACAAATCCACACTGGATGTTCCTTCAGTTATTTTATCTCTGATTACTGCTGTGATACTCACCTTAATCAAAAATGAAACTCCCCTTCCCCTCCTTCCTACATCTCTGAGCCGCATAAAGCAACTTTACCCTGGTACATTAGGCTGCCAATCTTGTCCCTCCCTTAGCCATGTTTCTGTAAAGGCTATAATATCCCAGTTCCACGTACATATCCACGCCCTGGGTTCATCGGTCTTATCTGTCAGCCATGTCGCATTGAAACAATTGCAATTTAATCCAACAGGCATTTCTTGCTACTGTCGTGTTCCAGCCTGACCTGTCTCATCACTTTACTGTTTCTGATTACTGTAGCTCCTTCCAGCCTCGCACTTGCCTCCCTGCTGTTCAGGATCCCAGCCCTCACTCACCCCAGCCAAACGAGTTGAAATCCGGCCTTGCAGCACTAGCAAACCTGCTGGCCATGATTTTGGTCCCCTCCCAGTTCAAGTACAAGCCGCCCTTCCTGAACAGGTCACCTCTGCCCCAAAAAAGATCCCAGTGACCCAAATATCTCTGCCCTCTGCACCAATTCTGTCGTCACACATTCATCTGCCATATCCTCCGGTTCTTACCCTCACTAGCACAGAGCCCTGAAAGTAAACCAGATATTACCCACTGTCGTGGTCCAGTCTTCTACCCTTTTTCCTAGCTCTATATAATCACTCTGCAGGATCTCATCACTATTTCTACACATGTCATTTCTACTAATGTGCACAAAGACGTCTGGCTGCTCCCCGAACCGGTGAGAACGTTCTGCAGCCGCCCCGAGACATCCTGAACCCTGACACGTATGCACCATCCTGGATTCCTATTTGCAGCCACAGAATCTCTTGCCTGTTCCCCACACTATGGAGTCTGAATAATTCCTTCTGAGGTTATTCTGCTCGTACAACCTTCTGACAATGGGATTTGGTTGAATTGCATTGCTTCAAGGAATTGGGAAATTCTAATGAATCCTCGTCAGGAATTCTCTATGAGTGGGAAAGACGACTAGGCTTTCAATTTCATTCTAACACATTGCTGAGTTGAGCGACAGGAAACAGAAAGAGAGCAATAGACTGTTCCTTCACAGATAGACTACATTTTTCCATCTGTAAGTTAAATTAGTAACATTATCAGACCCCAAACTGGGCTGTGTGAGCTTTCCTTGAACATTGTCCGAACTATATGATTCCATCACATTCTCGATTCCAGCATTATTGCTGCTGTCGTACACAGAATCAATTCATTAACATTAAGTGACCCTACTTGTTTTGAATATGTGCTAGTATGTGCCTGCATAATGTAAAAATCAGCGTTTCGTTTCTTCATAATATCTGTGCTAAAATGAGAATGTTAAACAATGCTTAAACAAATACAGAAATTGCTGGAAAAGCTCGGCCTGTCTGACATCGTATATGAAGAGAAATCAGAGTTCAATTTGTCGGTCCAATGACCTTTCCTTTGAACATGTCGAATTCTTAAGTTACTTCCCCAGTGTTATTCTCCCACACAAGAAGAAATAACCATCCTTAATCACCAAATACACTCTTCTCAAAAACTTATATGGTCAATAAAACATCTCTCATTCGCAAGCTGAACTGTTAATTCTTCATAACGGAATGCCTTCATCCCAAGAACGAGTAAAGGGCAACATCTTTAAAACGTTTCTAAACCTTTTATTTTTCAGTTTAGCCAATCATAACTACATATAGTGCATCAGATGTGATCTTAGCAATGCCCTGCACTAATGTAAAAAAAACATGGCTTAGATCATACCTAACACTCTGGCACGAAACAGAATCATTCCATTTCCCTTCCAAATCACTTGCAACATCTTCAGGGTAATTTGATGTGATTCATGTACGAAGAACACAAATCCCTCTGTAACACTGAGTTCTGCATTCTCCCTGCATTTAAATAATTTTCTGCTGTTTGGTCTTTTCCACGAAACAAAAAGTTCCCATCGCCTACATTGCACTGTTTTGTTTTTGCTGAAGGTTTGCTCACAGCTGTCTTCTGACTGTATGCCATTGCAGATGCGCTGGATTCCCCCTCTCTGTATCCCATTGCAGACGCGCTGCCGTCCCCCTGTCTGTATCCCATTGTAGACTCTCTGCCGCCCACTGTCTGTATCCCATTGCAGATGCTCAGCCCTCCCCCGTCTGTATCCTAATGCAGATGCTCTGCCCTCCCCGTCTGTATCCCATTGCAGACTCTCTGCCCTCCCCCTGTATGTGTCCCATCGCAGACGCTCTGCCCCTCGCCTGTCTGTACCTCATTGCAGACGGTCTACTAACCCCTGTCTGTATCCCATTGCAGACACTCTGCCATCCCCTGTCTGTCTCTCATTGCAGACGCTATGCCCTCCAATGCCTGTATCCCATTGCAGACCATCTGCCCTCCCCTGTCTGTCTCCCATTGTAGACGCTATGCCCTCCAACATCTATATCCAATTGCAGACGCTCTGCCCTCCTCGGCTGTGTTGACAGGAAACAATGAGTAGGAACAAATGGATGTTTTTCAGTATGGAAGGCTCATGAGGCATCTCAATGATTGGTGCTGAGTCGCCAGATATTCACAATACATCTCAAACATCTCGTTGAGGGAATCAAATGCAAAGTTTCCAATTCTGCTGACGGAACTAGGATGTTGGAAAGTGAGGAGGATGTGAAAAAACTTTAAGGTGATTGAAACAAATGGAGTGAATGAGTAAACATGTGACAGATGAAGAGCAGTGTGGATAGGTGTGATGTTGTCTTCTTTGTTGGGAAACACTAAAATGCCAGCCAACTATTTGAAAAGGGAGTGGTTGAGAACTGCAGTTTTCTTTTGTTATTGTTTGGACAAACCTCTGAGTTCCTTGCAGGGCAGAGAGGTCTGAAGACAGAGCGAACACTGGGAATACATTGGCACACAGACCAGTTTACGCAGACCCACCGAGTGGGGAGCTGTAACATTGAAAAGGATCTGGGGAATCCCTGTACACCAGTCACTGAAAGCAATATTGCAGGAGCAGAAAGCAGTCAGGAACATAAATGGGGTGTTGACCCTCATTTCAGGGGGACTTGAGTCCAGGAGTAAGGGTGTCTCAGTACAGCTGTTCAGGATTTTGGTGAGACTTTTACTCGAACATTGTGCAGTACTGTGTGCAGTTTTGGTCTCCGTACCTAATAAAGTACAAACCTTAAATTGAGGGAGTGCAGCGAAGGATGACCAGACTGATCTCTGGGTTGACAGACTTTTTGTGGGAGCAGAGCTTGGGGCGACTGAGCCAGTATTCCATGGAGTTTAGGAAAATGAGTGGAGATCGCACAGGAATATATAAAACTCTGACAGGGTTAGATAGATTGGACACAGTGATGATAATACACCTGGCTGGGACGTCTAAAAGAAGGGGCCACAGTATTAGGTGCAGACAGGTCATATTGCATTTTTATAAGAATAATTGTCTGCACTCAGAGACTGGTGAACTTCGGAATTTTCTCTCACATTAGGCTGTGGAAGATAAGGCACTAAAGACTAATAAGGATGTCCAAACACCGAAAGGATGGGAGACAGAGTAGGAGTACGGTGTAGAAATAAAGGGTCAGCCATCATTATATTGAATTGGATAGCAAACTCGACAGACCAAAGGGACTACCGCAGTTCCTATTTTATAGCTTCACAAGGTTAATCACATTATGGAATGTGTACAGTGTGTGGGGAAAGTGCATTGAGGAGATGTTCAGACATTAACTAAAATGGGGCAGGCTCAATGTGCTGTATGGCCTATTCCATTCCCGATGTTTCTGTGCTGTCTGTGGGAACGCTCTGTAAATGTTGTCACAAGTTCGCATATGTTAGGAAGGAGGTCTCGGCAGGGTCAACAGGACTCTGCTTCCCGTTCCCTTATCCATATTGAGGCTGGGGCTGGGTGTTCTGTCCGGTTTTATACTTTAAGACCTCGGAGAGGTTTGATACAATAGAGTGTCTTGCTTGGCCTTTTCAGAGACCATTGTAGATTTGATCACATCTCTCTGTGTCCGGTGTCACGTTTAGGCAGACCAGGAAACAAAGGAGATTCACTTCCTGAAAGTACATTGGAAAAGCAAATTGTTGTTTACAAACTACATTGACTTCAAGGTCACTGTTACTGACACCAGATTTGAGATCTCGATATCTTATTAATTGTTTTTAACTTCCACCAGCTGCCAGAGCATTAGTCTGGTCTGGATTATTAATCCAGTGACATTTCCACGGCAGCATCATCTCCACATGGGAACCTATTGGAAACCACACTGCACAAGTTATGTCTGTGCCGCTTGACAGCTCTGTCAAAAAGAACTCCCAATTTGTCTATCGTGATGAGACTGAGGGGGTTGTAATTGGTCAGATTATAATTATTCCCCTCTTATAAAATGGACATAGCGGAGTTATTTTCCACATTGCCAGGGTGGTGTCAGAGTTAGAGTTAGAAGAAAACAGCTTCCCCAGGGACACGGCTTGTTGTGCAGCACAAGTCTTCAGTCCTAATGCAGGAATGGGGTCAGAGCCCATTGCCTTTGTCGTATCTGCTGTGTTCAGCTGTTTCTTCATGTCACGTGCAGCGAATCAAATTAGTTGAAGACTGGCATTTGTGATTCTGTGGGCATCATGATGACAGTGAGTTGAATCATCCACTCAACACCGCTGGCTAGGATAGTACAGATACTATTTCCTTGTTTTTTACACTGATGTGCAGAGCTGATGCATTGATAGAATGGGAATAATTGTGGAGCCCACTCCACCAGTTAGTTGCTTCATCATCTATCACGATTTTTGGCCGGATGTGGCAGGCTGCAGAGGTTTCATCTGGGTGTATTGATCTTGTGACAATTTCTCTCTCTCGATCATAAGATTTGGTTTAATTTGGGTTTGATAGGATTCATTGTCGCATGTATCTAAGTAGAGTGACACTGTTTGTTTATATACAGCTCTGGCAGATCATAGTGAGAGTTGGAGCTGCCTTTTTTTAGGGACATGGAGTGGCGGAAATGTAGACGTCTACTTCAGCTGTCTGTTTCTGAAGAGCCACAAAATAGACAGAAATTAAATTAATTGCTTCAGCATTAGTGAAAGAAGTACCTTTGAGAAGGAAATAATTCCAAGGCAAAAGAAAGGATAATCTGATTCGCAAGATTCTGAAACATGTCAACCTAGTGATAAAGAAAGTTCATGTATTGAAAAAAATGATCATTTGTAACAGAACACAGATGAAATAATGAAATTATAGCATAAAAACTTTGAAGAATCACGAGAAAAGGTAACATATTCTGATTTCAGTCAGGATTCTTTTCATCCACAAAACCAGCTACTCAGGTTATCTTTCAGAAGGGAGCTGCGCCTTTGAAACTATTTAAAATAGTAATAAGTTCGAGTTAAATATTTGGTAAATAATCATGGACACAGATTTCAATTATAAAACCTTAAAGAGATGCCTGGCATGTCTTGTCTAATTCGCTAGGAAAAATATTAACAGTAGAAATAATAATAATATTACGATTTTCGTATCAGAATCAACTTTTTAATGTAAAACGTGATAACGGAATTTGTTGGCCTATATACATACGGTGTCAGGAAACCACTCTGCACACATTGGACAAAAACTGACCTGTACAAAGTTATTGAACTGTAGCGTTTCCAGTCAATATATGGAAAGATAAATTCTTTCATAACAACTAATCTGTTACTTTCGCTCCTATCCAGTATCATCTTTGTAATCCTTTCCTCTACATCTCTGGAACTTTTCAGAGGGCAATAGAGACCTGTCAACAGGGTGACCTCTCCGTTTTTGTTTCTAACCTCTTCCCATGCTACCTCAGTACACGAGTCCTTATCAAGCATCCTTTCTACCAACGTAATGCTGTCTTTGATTTTCAATGCCACCCCACCCTCCGTCACCCCAAACCCCACCCTGCCCCACTTTTAGTACCTTCCTTGTTCTGAATGAAGCATCTAAACCCTGGAGCCTCCAACGATCAGTCCTGTCCCCGCTCTGTCCATTTCTCCAAAATGGCCACAACATCAAGCTATACAACTGAACAATTTGGAAACAGGGTGTGATTGGTGGGATGTTAAACGCGGGTGAGTAGGATAGATCAGAAGGGAGATAGACAGGAACAAACAGAAAATGGAAGTTTTATTTAGAAATTCTCACGGACTGCAAGGCCTTTATCTATTGCTATACGGTTTAAGCACTGCGCGGATACTGGCTGTGGTCCCAGATCATTTATCGCCAACAATATCACAGAGCTGAGTTGCTGACAGTTAAACAGAGTCCAAAAGGCCAAGTGTTTTTTTTTTCTACAGTGAGAAGGTGATTTAATTTAAATAGACTGGGTGAACAACAGCAGGAACTGAGAACCCCCTCAGTACTGAGATAATGCGCCAGACAATTTCAATGAGGTGGATCACTGACATAGGGGAAATCAGCATCTCAGCTGTGGGCCAAATAATGATTGATATAGACTGCAGAGCACTTCCGTGATTTTGTAATACACATTTCAACTTATATAGCTCAATATCATGAGTGTATCTTTTTTTTGTACTTCCCATAGTTTAGTACGGACAGAAAATAATTTTGTCCTCGTATTTTGTGTTCAATAAACAAATTGCACTCCTCATTCCTCACTTTAGATGTATCCTTGAATCTTTTCTTCATATGAGCTATAAAGAGTAATATTCCAACACTGATGATTGAGGAATATTATTGCCCCTCCCTCCTGTCTGAACTGCCATGTCCCCCAATTCTCTCTGTTTTCTGTCTTCTCCACAATGCCATAGCCACACTCTAATTGAAGTCCAGTAAATGACATTTCATCACAGTTCACTAACATCGATCACATCAATAGCACAGGCCTCATCTGACTCTCTCTGAACCTGGAATAACAATCTGAATTGCATTTGTCACGTTCAATTCTCTGTTAACATAACCATGCCATTTGTCTGTTACAACCCCACGTTTCTCAGACACACATTCCCTTCAGATCATAAACTATAAAAATTGTCTCAATGTTTAATTGAAATTATGATGTTTGATCAATAGCTCCAGGATGTATAATCAGAGATGCATGTTTACGTTCTGATGAACTTATAGCATTACTCCTGCATCCAAGACAGATTGAATGATTACACTCATTTGATCTACCAGCCTCAAGATTTGTTCCATCAGTCACCCTCACATAGCCCATCCAGAAAATGACAATTTGAATCATTGTTTTGAATTTGAACAAAACAATATTGAATTGAAAGGCGTTGGCTGGAGCTATTTGTTCAGTGACTGTGATTGATGTCATTCTCCGTGGATCCGAGATGTGTCACTGGAGGGTTTGCCCCTTCTATTAATTAAGGACTCGGTTCAATGTGTTATCCCAGTATGGGCGGGAGCATCATCGACTGGACTAACAGGGATCAGTAGCTCGAGAGACGGAGGAGGAGAGATCAGAATCTGAGAACATTAGACTGGGACGTTCAAAAAATGGATCAAAATGTGAGAATCTTCGACTGGAATATTGCAACAGACAGGAGTTTATACTTGGGTCTTTCCTACCTTTCTCAGCCTTGGATATCATTAGCATCACGGATCGAAGATATCCTTTGGATTATTCAAGGAGGTTACTATCCGATCCTCGCTATAGTTGGTGTTCCTGGTAAGTCATTCCATCTGACCATTAAACTGAGTTGAACTGAATTGCTGTTCATATTCAAATTTTAAAATTTGGAAGTCATCATTTTCAGACCCAGTCAAAAAAATTATTCCTTACTGATTAAAACTAGCAAATTACTGCCCACAACTTACTCAACAATACGCGAGGAGAAACCAGACTGTTCTGAAACTCCATGATCTTTTTTCTCCATTCATATTCACATTTCTACATATTCTCCCCACTCACCAATCCTTCCCAGGACCACTATCAGGATATTTCAGTCACATTCTCAGCCTCAATGCAACTGCTGAATAATCCATCATTTGTGCCTTTAGTAAATCCAGATTTAACCGTTTCGAGTCCCTTCTAACTATGCTTACGTCACAACATATTTGCACTTGAGATGGGTAATTTGTCCTCTCCACAGAATCTGTCAGATGGACAGACAGTGCATGGTGGTCAAGTCATTGACTCATCATCAAGCGGCACACAATAATAATCTTTTTGTGTCTCATGAAGGAAGTTGATGGAATGCAAATGAAATCATCACCACTTGTTTTAAACAGAAGCCTATCTGTTTGCCTCATGTCCTGCAGAGAAGGCAATGGGTTATTCTTCCATGTTCATGTCTCTGTGTGACAGCTAACCCACATCAATGTGGTTTACCCTTTATTATCCTGTGCAACAGCTGAATCAGCCACTCAGTTCAAGATCAGCATAATATGCTGGCCTGACCAGGACTGCACACATCCCATGAGAGCAGAACAACAGGAAAGGTAGCTCCCTTCCTCTGCCTGATTTCCCTGTTCCTGCAAGTAATTTCCATTCAGGTAGGTGACCATTCCCTGGTTCAAGTGAATTCTTTCTGATTGAGTCTCCCTCTGAACGTGATATACATCTCCATCGGCACCTCTGGTGATGACTGACGCAAAGATGTAAGAAACTTCAAAATGCCATGTCATTCGCAGTGTAGTGAGAAGGAATGGCTTTTTTATACCACAGGAAAGAAGCTGAGACAGCTAAGTGAGGGAACAGAATTAGTGTGATCAACCCTAGAGTGTTGTTGAGACAGTATTTATGGTATTGTGCACAGATTTTCTCTCCTTTATAAGGAATAATCCTCTTGGCAGAAAGAGTGTAATGGAGATTCACTAGACTCATTGTTGGGATGATTGTACCATCGGGAGTGTCTGAGGGTTAATCTGTAGCACTTTGAAGGAATAAGGGGTGATTGCATTGAACCTTAAGTGGATGGACAGTCACTCATTATATTCCAAACAGAACTAATACGGTGATAAGTTCCATGTTTTCTTTACTTAGTTTACATGATTCTCGATGGCTTAAAAGACTCTGAGAACGTCCCTCTCACTCCACTCGACTCCCCATTTCGATTGAGAGAGAGAGGGCCAGTCTTGAACTAAACTTTTCCAACATTAATACAGTGTATTTGGTGTGTGATCATACATAGAACTTCACGTTATCCACCATCCCGACAGGAGCCACAATACCTCCACTCTAAAACAGTTAACTATCCCCACCAGCTTCTGACACCCACGGAGAACATGGGTCTGTCTTCCTGGAGATGTAAGATGCCTCCTTGAGGCTTGGCACAAAACATTTGGCTTCCTTCCTCACTGCCGGCAAAACATGTTACAGTATAATGTGTCCCACAGGCAATGGAGCCACGAGGAACATCGTGTGCCATCTCTGAGTGCAGTATCTGCTCCATTTGTTTTCCAGGATGGAGCATCAGTGACACCCTCCTATTCCTGTGTAAGTGTCTCGAGGGGTGAATGGTCTCCTCCTGGTTCTATAGAACAGGTTTAGGGGTCTTACTGGACTCTGAATGTTCCTGTTTAACAGCTCAATGTACTGACTAGATGCCTCCTCTTCCTGTGGAACAGGCAGGAGGATTAAATGGGCTGTCCCTCTTCTTGTTCAGTCATTTCGATGGGCTGAATGGTTTCCACATATCCATGTAACCAGCTTGAGATGCTGAATGAGCTCCTCTTTTAACTGTGGAAATGTGCAGTGTCTGGCCGTGCTGTTACATGAATGTTACCGACACTTTAACAGCACAAACCTGAATGTTGTTTGGGTCTTGCTGAATATAGACACAGACCGGTTCAGGAGCTGAGGGGGGACAAATTGTTCTGAATATTGTGTGATCTTCAGTGATCACCCTGCTTCTGATCTTGAGATAGATGGGGAGCACCGGGAATGGGGACATACAGGCGTTGAAGATGTTTGTGCTGAGCAAGTTAATTTGAGGATTTCCTGAAGAGATGTCCCGGGACTGAAAGGATTGTCGGCCACCGACCACAAACATCTTCCTTTATGCTCTGAAAGACCCCAACCAGTGGGGAAGGTTAGACCTGATTCTCATTAAGCTCAAATAAGTAGGTGGTCCCGATAACATCCTCAGCCAACTACCGCCTTGATCTCAAGGCCATTCACTCTTTCCTGAGCCCCTGTGTTCACCACTTGTTCATATCAATAGGTGATGGTGTATGTGTAGAGAGTGTTTTCCTCTCACAGAGGGTAATCAATGTCAGGAATTATCTGGACTAGTGAGTAAGGGGAGCTACATCACTGAAAGTATTTAAAGAGGTGGTACATGAATCTTTGACCTGTCAAACAGTTCAGGATTGTGAATATCTGGCCATTAAGGAGGAGGTAATGCTAACAGTAGGTCAGTCATGATTGTATACAATGGCTTGACTGGCCGAATTAACTATTCCTGTTCCTTTTGTTTTCATTTTCTGTAATTTCAAAGTAAACGGCTGCAATTTTCCTGGATGTACTGTTATTGCATGTTATAATCAGAGAGAGCAAAGCATTTTTGAGTCATCTCTGAGTGAGGCTCTACCATGCACTTTGATCTGATTAAGGTCTCAGCAGCACTTTTCTGTCAGTGTATCATTTCCCTACATTCATTTGTCTTTCAAATGTCTTACATAGACAATTTTGAACACATGGAAATATCCAGGCATAACAATCTTCTGTGGAAGGGAATTCACACCTTACCAACCCTTTGAGAATCTCTTGTTTGTGTTCTGACCAATGTTGGAGGGTCACTCATGTCTTTTCCCACTCCTCTATTGGTGAAAGCAAATTTTAAATGTAACCAGTTGAATGCTGTGTCCAATGATATCGGTATCAGACTGGGTAATTTTCTAGAAAGATCTGGGACACATAAAGTTGAACTGTGAACAAATGGTTAAATGATAGTGTCCCAAATTTTTTTTTCTGACTTTGAACTTATTCTGCTCACAGAAATGTGTGGGAATGCGGATTTCTTCCTGGAACAGTTGGATTTGGCTGAATTCCCTTTTCTTCGAGCTGTGAATCCTCATCAGGAATCCTCTAGGAGTGGTAAAGATGACTCAGGATTTTTCTGCTCTCATGCCTTGTTTTCAGGCAGAACACAGTAAGAGAGAGAGAGAGAGAGAGAGAGAGAGACCAATTGGCTGCTGCTTCTGAAGCAAGTAATATTTTTCTCCGTCTCTGTGTAGAAAAATACAAGAATGTCAACTGAAAACCAAACTGGACCATGTGCACCTCCATGTACATTCTCTGGAATGGATGATAATAGACTGTATGTTGTATGCAGCATCATTGCTGTTGTTGTGCACAGTGCCTTTCATTAGCAAAAGAAAATAATGTGCCCGTTTTATGATTTGATGAGATGTTTATATGCATCTGCATAATTTTTAAAAATCGGTTGATATCTTCATAATATTTGTGTTAATACCAATGCATCTCATTCAAAAAATATTATCTAGCTTTCGTCTTCTTAACCAAGAGAAAATATGTATCCAGCTGAAAGACTTCTCTGAAAATCGTGGTTCAATAAGATTTCTCATCTGAGGTCCAAACAGATAATTCCCGATAACAAAAGGCCTTCATTTCAGGAATGAGTAAAAGGAAGCATCTTTGAACATCTTTGAAAGGAATTGTATCCGGTTTTATTTTTAGTTTAGAGGATGAAAACTGCCCCCAGTGTACCTGATGTGGTCTCAGAAATGCCCTGTACAGATACAGTGAAATATTGCTAATTAAATCAAATACCCGTTGCCACAAACAGCATCATTCCACTTGCCTTCCGAATCGCTTGCTGCATCTGCAGATAGACTTAATATGATTCAAGTACCAGGAATATGAAAAACATCTGCACCACAGAGTTCTGCAATCTCTCTCCATTTAAATTGTTCCTGACTGCAATAGACAACTCACATTATATTGTTTCTGCTGAGGGTATCCTCACTAACCTTCCTTGTCTACATCATAATGCAGATTCACTACCTCCATTTGAAGATCTATTGAATGATCATTCTGGTGCACAAGGTAGTTCAGCTTTGATCCATTCAGTCCCTTCATCCAGATATTTTACATAGATTATTGATCATTGATGACCCTGCAGTGATCTCTGAGTCAAAACTAGTTACAGTTTTGTTTAAAAAATTATATATCTCTACTATTTCCTGTTAGTGACAGCATCCCTGTTCCTGTGCAGCAATTCAGGCGGGTTGAATGGCCTCGTTCTGGGCTGTGTAATGTACTCAACGAGCTGAATTACTTCATCCTATATTCCTGTGTAATTCTTTGTAGGGATAGAATGTTCTCCTCCCGTCTCATTGTAACGATACAGTCTGGCTGAATGGAATGGTCGTCTACCCTGTAATCGCGTTGAGAGGTGGATTGAGGGAACAACCCACGGGGTAGGGACAGCAGTATATCTTTTAACGGCCGGGAGCATGGATTGAGGGAACAACACATGGAGTAGGGGCAGCAGTATATTCCTGTAACAGTCGGGAGGATGGATTGATGGAACAACACATTGGAAAGGGGCAGCAGTTGGCCATTTGATGACACCATTCAGAATGCTCATGGCTGATCCGAGTGTGTCTGACCATCCGTCTCCTGTCTGTTCCCAATAAACATTGACTCTCCTGTCCAGCAAAGATCAGTCAAGCTCAAACTAAAATACCCTAATTAACCGAGTCTTCACTGCTCCCTGAGGATGGGGACACCACTGACAGCACAACAGTGAAGGGGAAGGGACATCCTTCTTCCACTGTGGGACACATTTTTTTAAAAACTGTGTTAACCTCATGTCAAATCACTGCCCCATTTCTAATATAGTGTTACAATAACTAGGAATCGACATTAACCATTCTGCCCTCCAATCTTTTCCCACATTACCACTGACTCTTTCCAATCAAACATGATGCTGCTGCTGTCTCAGGAAGAGCATTAAAAAAGGAGCAGAATTAGCCCTATCGAGTCTGAAATACCATTCAGTCTTTTCTAATATGTTCCACAACATCAGTCTCCTACCTTCTCCCTAGAATCTTTGATCTCCTTATAAATAAAAAAAGTGTTTATTTGTGACTTAATGTGCATTTATATGTGTGTGTGTCCATGTGCTTGTTATTGTTTTGTATTTGCGTGACTATGTCTGTCTGTGTATCAGCCCGTGTGTTTCTATCTGTGTTTGTGTCTATTTGTGTGTGACGATATATGTCTTTGTGTGCTTCTATGTGTGTGCATGCTTATCTCCTTGTATGCATTGTGCATGCTAGTATATTGGGGTATTTACCAATACTTCTCTGTAATTCAATGCCTGCATCTCTGTGCAATGGGATATCTGTTCTTCTGCGAGTGAGAGAGATGAGTTTGGAACTGACAGTAGGTTTGAATTGAGAATTGTTCTTAACAGAATATTGCTCCTTACTCGGTTGGTGGGACGTGGATGTTTCACAATCTCCACACAAGGCCTCCTGGTCCTCTCCGGCTCTCTCCAGGATCCTCCCCACATATCATGGTAGGGGGATGAGGGAACGGATATCCGGCACTCCACGACTCGGCTTAGCCCTTTCTGTCCTATTCCAGGCTGTTTCTCCTGGAATGGGAGAAAGGGAGAGAATGAGTGAGGGTGGGAGTGGATGTGCCTGCTGTTAGTGCTGGGGTAGGTGAGGCTTATGCCCGAATCGTCGACTCTCCTGTTCCTTGGATGCTGCCTGACCTGCTGCGCTTTTCCAGCAACACATTTTGAGCTCTGATCTACAGCATCTGCAAGCATCATTTTCTCCCAGGTGAGGTGTGACATGATGAGGTGGCCGGAGGGCGTTTGTCCATAGTGTTGTATGAATGTAATGCTATTAATGTGCGGGGCTATTGCATCAGGGACAGAGAATGTGGGGGAGGAAGGTACTGAATTCAACAGAGGGAATGGTCGCGCTTGAGCCTTATTTGGAGGTAGAGCGTGAGCCTTGGTTGAGGGTAGGTGCTGTAACAGATATACAGTGAGTGTGAGGGAGCAGTGAGAATATACGGTGACACTTATTCTGACAGAGCGAAATGGATGTTGATGCTTGTCCTGTATTGCTGGACATGTCTTCAGATCATCTCAGCATCGAGGTGAGCCTCCCCGAATGCCTTATCCAAGTCTATCGCTAGTAACGACAGAGGCTCTGTCCATCAGATTCCACAGAATCAGTTTGGGTGGATCTTACAAATAGCAAAGAGAAACAAA
Organism: Hemiscyllium ocellatum; assembly: GCF_020745735.1. Taxonomy (NCBI): domain Eukaryota; kingdom Metazoa; phylum Chordata; class Chondrichthyes; order Orectolobiformes; family Hemiscylliidae; genus Hemiscyllium; species Hemiscyllium ocellatum. The sequence continues at coordinate 64,067 of NW_026869097.1, read as the reverse complement.
CTTGTTGTGTTATATATCTGAACCAAAACTGTCGCGCAAATGTTTTGCATCATATGCTCTGGAAATTAGATATGCAACTATATGCAAAGGGAAGCTATGACATACTGATATTATCGCTCGGCTCTTAACCTAGAGACCCATGTAATGTTCTGGGGACATGGATTCAAATCCTGCCATGGCAGATTGTGGAATTTGAATTCAATAAGTATCTGGTATCGAGAGTTTATGATGATCAGAAATCCATTGTTGATTTTTGGAAAAACTCATCTGGTTCACTAATGTCCTTTAGTGAAGGAAACTGGCTGTTCTTACCTGGTCTGGCCTGCACGTCACTCCAGGTCCAAGACAACACTGTTAATTCTTAACTGCCGTCTGACATGACCAGCAAATACTGGTTATCCAATGAAGCCCCCATCCTGTGAATCAGTAACAAATACTCGTGGGTTCTGCAGTAATAATAGATGGTGTCAAGTTGAATCGAAACTGAGTAAACTAAGTGACAGCTAATGTTGTGAAAAATAAATTCCATAAGCGTATATCAGGTAGGTTGAAGGGTATGTTGTGAACCAAACTAGAGGTAGATTATTTCGGATTTGGTGCTGTGTGATACTAATCAAGGATGATCAGCCATGATTATATTGAATGGTGGTGCAGGCTCGAAGGCCAGAATGGCCTACGCCTGCACCTATTGTTTATTGTGTGTTCGGAAGGACTAATTACTAACCTTGCTCTGAAGCAGCTTTGGAGGAATAGTGACATTAATATGTTGTATTTTACACGGCGTCTGCATTCAATATGGAATGGTTGAGCATTCTGGAACATCATGGAAGCCCAGAGGCTAGAGTGTCAAGTTCGCTCCAGTGAGTTGGGGAAGTACAATATAAAATTCAGCAGGAGAACAATGGTTGTTAGACTCATAGAGTCTTACAGCACGGAGACAGGCCATTCGGCCCAAACTTGTGCATTCCGAACAAAATATTTCCCTGTTTCCTTCTAATCCTTTCCTACCTGTGTGCTTGTCCAAATGTTTTATCAAATTTTGTGAATGTACCCGCCTTAACCACTTCTGCTGGTAGCTCGTCCCATATGCATACCACTCTGTGTGTAAAAGAAATTGCCCCTCAGGCTCCATTTTACCCTTTCCTCTCTGACCTTAACTTGATGCCCTCTAGTCCGTGGTTGCCCAATCCTGGGGGAAAAAAAACTGAGTGCATTCACTCTATCACTGCCTCTCATAATCTTTTACACTACTGTCAGATCCCCTTCAGCCTCATACATTCTAAAGTGAAAACTCCAAGCTTGTTCAACCTCTCACTATAACTCAGACCATTGAGTCTTGGCAAAATCCTTGTAAACTTCTTCTGCACTCTTTCCAGTTTAATAACATCCTTCCTAGAGCAAAGTGAACAAAACTGAACATGACGTGACAAGTATGGACTCGCCAACATCTTGTATAACTACAACATAACTCCCTAATTTCGATATTCAGTGCTCTAACTGATGAAGGCCAGTCAGTCAAATGCCTTTTTCAGTGCCTTGTCTACCTGGGACTCCACTTACAGTGAACTGTGAACCTGAATTCCAGTGTCACTCTGTTCCACTGCACTCCTTAAGACCCGGCCATTCACCATGAAACTCCTGCCTTGATTTGACTTTCTAAAATGCAAGAACTTACACTTATCTGAATTAAACTCCATTTGCCATTTCTCGGCCCACTTCCTCACCTAATCAATGTACTGCTGTAATTTCTGAAATTTCTGATAACCTTCCTCACTCTTCACGATTCCACCTATTTTAGTGTCACCTTGAAACTTAAAAATCATGCCTGTACATGCTCAGCTAAATCATACATATGCGTGTGTGTGTATATATATGTGTGTGTTTTTTATATATATATATATATATATATATATATAGTCCCAGCACCGACCCCTGAGGCATTCCATTAATCACAGGCCTCCAGTCCGACAAGCATCCTTCCACGATTACCCTCTTCTTCCTATCATCAAGCCAATTTTGGACCTAATTTGCCAGCTTCCCCTCAATTCCATGCGATCTAAACTTCCAGAGGAGCGTACCATGTAGAACCTGATTGAAGGCCTCACTGAAATCCATATAGACTAAATATACAAACATGCCCTTGTCAAAGTTACTGGTCATATTATCAAAGCCGTCTAACAAACTTGTGAGCCATAATCCCTCATTCGCATGGCCCTGTCTTTCCAAATGCATGTATATCTTCTCCCTCAGAATCTTCTCAAGTAACTTACGTGCTACAGATTTTAGGTTTACTGGTCTATAGTTCCCTGGTATATCTTTGTAGCCCTTCTTGGATAACGGCACAGCATTCGCAACCCTCCAGTCCTCCAGGACATCACCCGTTGGCTACCAATGATGCAAATGTACCAACCAGGGCCCCCGCTATGTCTTTCCTGTCCTGCAGTGTTCCTGAATATATATGGTCAGGACCAGGAGATTTATAGAAATACTACAACGTCGGAAAAATATGTTTATTTATTTCGGGTAGAACACCCAAGAGTGAGAAAATGATTTAACAATGATTAGCATAATAAATTAAAGATTATTTTAAGCACATGAAGTGACTTCAGAAGAATTCCAGACATTGTGGAATCCTGAGAATTCTCAGAAATCTACGATCCAGAAAAGGAGGGCCAAGAAACGGGTCAGGTAATCAAAAAGCGAACATGCACACAAACAAATAGGAACATAAAGACTGCATAAATCTATGATGTATATTTCAAAGGAAAGAGAAAAGCATAGTCAAACGTGGAAATCTGCAATCAGGAGAGACGAGCTTATTATGGATAACAGGGAAATGGCCAAGCAAATAACCAGATACCTTGCATCTGTCTTCATGGAGGAAGATCCAGAAAATCACCCAGAAATACGACATCTTCATATAGGACTTGTGGATCGAAAGATATAAAGTCAATTTATATCAGTAACAAGGCATTACTTGAACATGCAGCTGGATTAAGCATTGCTAACTTTGACAAGCCAGATGTACTTCATACCAAAATCTTCAGAAATAAACCACTAATAGAAGTATTAGTTGCACTGTCAATGACTGTGTTCTATTTCTCACTGAATTGTGCATAGTCTGGAAGCCGTTGAAGATAATTGGACATCAGTAAACTTGAACAAAGCACTATAGATGAACGGTAGTGATTCAAGCATCTGCAAAGGGAAGAAGAGATAGTGTGGAGGACTGCAAACCAATTAACTCGACATTTGTGGGGAAACTGTTGAAATGTATTATATAGGATGTGACATTCGTTATTTAGAAGTTAAGAGTAACATTGGCGAGAATCAGTACGCATTTCTGAAAGGGAAATCATACTTGACAAGCTTTGGAATTGTTTGAAGTTGATTCTTACAGCATAGATAATGGGGAACCAGTACAATTGGCATATTTTACAATATTAGAAGGCTTTCTATAAGAACTCACACAATGAGTTCGTAAATGCAATGAATGTGAAAGTTATTTGGAGGAATATATGCAAGTGGTAAGTTAAAGTTTGGATTGCTTTGCTTTAAGGGATTCAGAATACAGATGTAAAGACATGTTGAGGCAGTTTAATGGTGAGTACTATGCCTGGAACATTGAGTACATTTTTGGTGACCAAATCTGAGAAAGAATATACTGACGACAGAGGAAGTTCAATGGACATTTTCCAGATTAATCCCACAGATGGTGAGATTGCCTGATGAGGAAACTCGGTCTGTGTTCTCTGGTGTTTCAAACAATGAGAGATTGGTCACTGTGAAATATATAAAAGTCACAAAACATGTGACAAGTTGGAAATTAAAAGGTTGTTTCTCCGGCTGTCTAATCCACATTCAAGGGAAATAATGGCAGGGTAAAGGACAAACCAATTAAGGCTGCAATAAGGAGGAAATTCTGCACACGTAGGGGACTCACTCACACGGGGCATGGAAACCTGCTGGCAGCGCAAGTTAGGGTGAATTTCCAAATATTCCACAAGTGTGTCCAGCAGAATCAGAATAACCAGGGAACAGGTCGGACTCATTAGTGACTTGCCAAATTGCATCCAAATGAAGTTTAGTCGTAGGACACAGAAGGTGGTGGTAGTCGGCTGCTTGTGTGAACTGAGACCAGTATCCAATGGTATACCACAGGGTTCAGTGCTGTGTCCGTCATTGTTTGTGATTCGGAGGTGCTGGTGTTGGACTAGGTGGACAATCCTAAAACTCGCATAACACCAGATTATAGTCCAACAGGTTTATTCGGCGGCACTAGGTTTCGAAGCGCTGCTTCTTCATCAAAGCGCACAATCACCTGATGAAGAAGTAGCGGTTCGAAAGGTAGTGCCTCCGAACAAACATTTTGGACTCTAACCTGATGTTGTGTGATTTTCAACTTAAATATTTATGATACTCGTAAATGATGTAGCTGTGAATATGGACGAGAGGTGGGGAGTGTGATAAGTATGTTTGTGTTTGATACGCAGATTGGCTGGTTGGTTGGCAGTGAGGAGGAAGGCGCAAAGTTACGGGAGTCTACAGGTGGAATGGTCAGTTGGGAATTCAATGGCAGGTGGAATTCAACCCTGTTAAATATGAGGTGATACACTTTGGAAGAAAGAACCAGACAGGGGAGGACTCAATGAATGGCAGCACACTAGGAAGGTCAGAGGGTGCTTCTACTCACATCCCTGAATGTGATGGACAGGTTAATACACAATTTGGGAAAGCATCGGGGGCTGTAAACATAACATTGCTTCATTGAGCCACAGACTATAAGAGCTATGCAGAACTTTGGTGAGGCCAAGATGGAATACAAAATGTAGTTCTGGAAACCACATTACAGGAAGGATGTGAGTGCACAGGAGGGGGTGCAGAGGAGATTCACCAGGATGTTCCCTGGGATGGAGCATATCAGCTATGGAGAGAAGCTGGATAAGCTTTGGTTGTTTAGATTGGAGGAGAGGAGGCTGGAGGGTGGGGGGGGGTGCGTGATTCAGAAGCATAGGATTACAGGGTGTATGGACAGCTGTTATTCCTTTTAGTCAAATGGCCACACCTTTAAAGTGAAGGGTTTGCGGTTCAGTGAGGATTTGAGGATTGCTTTTCACCCAGTCTGTTGGTGTCTGAAATACAATTCTTGAGTGGGGAGTTGTCATGGTAATCTCAAAACCATTAGATAATACATAGTAGTGCACTTGAAATGCCTTAAGATTTACAGCTACAGGTATTGTGTCAGAAAGTGGGTCTAGTGTAGACCGTGCTGTATTTCTGATAGTACGCAGTCTTTGCTTCTGTGATTGTATGGTTGTGGAAGGCCAATCACTGAGTACCTTAAGATAGGAATTGATAGGTTTCTGAAGAATACATTAACAAAGTTGATAAGACAGAACTTGTAATATTATATGACAATATGCTAATGGTAAAATTAAGAGAAAGAAATTTGCAGGACCGGGAAATAGCAGAACTGTGGACCAAACACTTCGGTTATGCCTCCACAGGGGAATGCAAAACAAAAAAGAAAACTTCCTAGCAATACTATGGATCTTTAGTCTGGTGAGAAAAAGGGAATATAATCAAGTTAGCAACTAAACAGTTTAGACAAAGTATTGGACCGACATTAATGGGCATAGACAAAAGTCAACAGAGATTTACGAAAGGGGAATTATATTTGAAATAAGTGGCATTTATCAAAATTATGGAGAAGCTATCAATGCACTTCAAGTGGAATTTCAAAAGAATTTTGATAAAGCCCAAACCTATTGTGCGAAATGGAATCCTGTGGGACTGAGGATAATATATGGTCATGGTTTTAGAATGGGAGAGCTAGCAGGCAACACTGAGTAGGAATAAAACATTTTTTTTTTAAATGGAAGGCTAGTAGGAAATAGCAAGGATCGTGGCTTGGCCCCCAATTATTCCCAATACATATCATATCTTTGGTTGAGGGCCTCACATGCAATATTCCCGACTCTGCTGACAGCACTGAACGTGGGTGGGTGAGGGGGGTGCAAAAAAGCTCCAAAGTGACTGAGAAAAGTGAAATTACTCGGAAAATACGTGGCAGATGGAGACCATCGGGAGAGATGAGACGCTGTGCACATTGATGGGAACAATAAAACGGCAGGCTCCCATTTGGAAAGGGCGTGGTTGAAAAATGTTGCTCAATAAAGGAACTTTAGCTGCATTTTTGTTTATTTCTGCGCAGCCCTCTCGGTACATATATGGCAATGAGTTCTGAAGCCGGAAGTCAATACTGGGAATGGCATTGGCACGCTGACCAGTGTATATAGACCCAGCAAGTGGGGAACTATGATATTGAAATGAATCTGGATCTCCCTGTACACCAGTCACTGAAAGCAATATTTCAGGAGCTGAAAGCAGGTAGGAAGATAAATGGTGTTTTCACCTTCATTTCAGGAGAATTGAGTATAGGAGTAAGAATATCTTACTGCAGCTGTACAGTGAGACCCCATCTCGAACATTGTACAGTATTGTGTGCAGGTTTGATCACCTTATCCAATAAAGGACAAACCTGACATTGAGGGAGAGCAGTGAAGGATGGCCAGACTGATCTCTGGGATGACAGGCTTGTTGTGGGAGCAGAGTTTGGGGCGACTGGGCTTGTATTCCATGCCGTTTAGGAAAATGAGTGGTGATCAAAGTGAAATATATAAAACTCTGACAGGGCGAGACAGATTGCAAGCAGGGATGGCAATTCCCTGTCGTGGACGTTTAAAACAAGGGGCCACAGTATTAGGTACAGAGAGGCCACTTTGCATTGAGATGAGAATAAATGTCGGCACTCAGAGACCGGCGAACCAGGGGTACTCTTTCCCAGATCAGGCTGTGGAAACCAAGGCGCTGAATATAAATAAGGATTTCTGGAAATTATAGGGATAGGGAGAGAGCAGGAGTATCGTGTGAAGATAGATCAGCTATCAATCCAGGTTGTTCTCCAATGGCGCAGCAGCTGTGTTCCTTTGCAACACAGTGTTGTAGAAAATCGTGCAGTATTAATAATGGGGTCTATGGGAAAAAAGGGTAATGGACGAACCCCCAAAAATATCAGTCAAGCCAAAAATTAACTTTAGTCTAGTACATACACTAGCACAGTCTAAAATACATCTTTAAATCACATATTGTAATAAAATTGTCCTCTAAATGTAACATTTTCAAACTACAGTCACTGTCTACAGCAGTGTACCATACACCACACTCTTCTCCAGAAAGTGCGTGGGGCTGACTGAACACGTGATGCCGATGGGGAAATTCCAGTTCTCCACAAGATTCTCCCACAGTTTGAAATAAAGTTCTTTCTAAATGTAGACTACAATTCCCGGTTTCAGGCTCAGTTTCAAGGCTTCCAGAGCGGATTGTATTCCTGTTTTACCTGAACACATTGATTGTATATTTTGCAGCTAGAGGATCCTGAGGCTGGATTTTGCTGTTCAGCTTGTTCCCGGCAAGGAATTGCGTCACAGTGAATGAGAGTTCACCTCATGGATAAAGTTTCATGTATCACAGTGCGGCCAAATTGTATTTAATCAACACGCGTTATCAGAGAACTGCCTGTATATTGAATGGAGGAGCAAAATTGATGGACTGAAGGAACTACAGCAGTTCTCATTTTATATTTCACAATGTTTAAACATTTTAAGGCATATGAATATTGTATGTATAAAACTGCATGAAGGAGATGTTAGGCCATTAACTAGCACAGGGATAGCTCAATGTGTTGTGTGACGTACTCATTTCCCGATGATCCTGTGCAACCTGTGGAAAAACTCTGCAAATGTCACAAATGGTCAGATGTTAGGAAGGAAGTCTCTGCATGGTCAACAGGACTATGTTTCCCGTTCCCTTTTCCGACACCAAGGTTGGGGCCGGGTGTTCTCTCCGGGTATATCCTTTAAGAACTCGGAGCATTTGATACAATTGAGTTTCTTGTTTGGCTGTTTCAGAGACCATTGAAGAATTTATCACATGTTTGTATGTCTGGCGTCACTTTTAGGCCAGACAAGGAAAGCACGGGAGTTTCACTTCCTCAAAGTACATTGGATAAGGAGATAGATGTTTACAACCAACATTGGACACAAGATCACTGTTACGGACACCAGATTTTAGATCTCGATATGTTAATAATTGTTTTTATTATTCCACCAGTTGCCAAGCATTAGCCTGGTCTGTATTCGTAATCCAATTACAATTCCACTACAGCACTATCTCCACATGGGGACCTATCGGAAACTACACTAAGCTGGTGATTAATGTGCTGCTTGATAACTCTGTTAAAAAAAAAACTCCCACAACCTTGACTGTCGTGATGGGACTGATGAGATGCTAATTGGTCAGATTGTATTTATTCCCCTCTTAGGGAACTGGTCATAGCTGAGTAATTTTTCAAATTGTCAGGGAGATGTGAGAGTTGGAACTGGAATGAAACAGCTTCCGCAGGGACACGGCTTGTTGTGCAGCACAAGTCTTCAGGCCTATTGCAGGAATTGGGTCAGGGCCCATTGCCTTTGTCGTATCTACTGTGTTCAGCTGTTTCTTCATGTCATCTGCAGCGAATCGAATTGGTTGAAGACTTTCATCTGTGATTCTGTGAGCATCATGATAGGGTGAAGTGGATCATCCACTCAACATGTCTGGCTGAGGATAGTGCAGCCACCACATACTTGACTTTTCGACTGATGCACAGGACTGTTCGATTATTTGGATGGGGATATTTGTGCAGTCCTCTCCTCCAGTAAATTGTTTAATGGTCCATCGACATTTATGCTTGGATTTGGCAGGATGACAGAGCTTTGATCAGGTTTGCTAGTCGTGGGATCATTTCTGCCTCTGTACCAGATGTTAGTTCTGCTGATTCGAATGTAACCAGTCAACTGCGGTAGCTTTAATGGGTTGTCATCAGATGGTACTGACCCTGACATGTTCACCAACACTCTTCACTGAACCATAGATCTGCGTGATGTTCATAGTGGACTGAGAGATTACCCTGAGTGGAAGGTTACAGATTGTCATTGAATACAATTCTGTTTATGCTTCTGCTGTGACCTACAGCATCAGATGATAACCCAGTTTAAGCTGCAATATCTACAATTCAATTCCACTGACTGTCCCCCAGTTCACACCGAGACCCATTCACCCAACAGAACTGTATTCACTGACCTACTCTGGTTTCTGATGCGTCAACCCTTTCATTTTCATATTCTCATTCTGTTGAAATTCTTTCCTTGGTGTCAGGCCTCCAATTTGTTACTATAACTCAATCAATTTAAGGTAGTAATCTGAATCTTTTCCCTTCAGTAATGCCATCTTCTGTATTTGAAGTGAATGTGTTTCCCTCTGTTTTTCTCCCTGACCATGATTCAGAGCTCTGCAGTGTCAGTGATGCCAGCATTATGCAGTTTCAGAGTCAAGGAACTTGTCACCATGCGTTATTGTTCAGTTCCCAGTGTACGGCGCTCCATGTTGGACAGAATATTTGGGCATCTTTTACATATGTCGTTGGAAATTGTTCAAAAACAGAAATCGCTGAAAAAATTGCTGAAGATGTTGCAGCATTTTCTGGTGTGAATGCAGATATAAACTTGCAGGTCCATTGAACCTTCGACAAAGCTTCCTGTCTCTCCAGCAATTTTTGGTATTTTTATTTACAGTATCGATCGTTATTTGTTTAATTGAATTTTTTTTCTGTGCCCCTATTCATTTCTGGATAAACTCAGCAGGTCTGTCAGCATCTGCAGAGACAGAGAAACAGAATTAGTGTTTCGAGTCTAGTGTGACACTTCTTCAGAATTGAAAATGATTGGAAAATGTGGTTTTAATCCATAGCCAGAGATGGGGAATGGGTGACAGGGAAAAATGGGTGTTACAAAAGATAAAAGAAGAGTATGTAAAACGGGTTTAAATTAAGATGTAACTGGGGGAAAAGGGGTTCTCTCTATTGAGTGCAAGATAAGGAAGACACAAGCACACAAGGCCATAGGGAGACCAGGAGGGGGCATTTTGACAATATGGTATTATATAGATCTGCCATAGATACGTTTTCATTGTCGAGATCATCACCCCCTTTAGACAAATAAATGCAGGTGCTTGACGTCTTATTGGCACTCGTAAGTGTTTCATGTTGCCTCAGTATTGCAATATGGAGAAAGACAAATAACAGGATTGAGTTTGGGCTGAGTATTATTTTACTGTCATGTTTAATATAGTTTCAAATTTGCAGTACTTATCTTTAAATGTATGTTCTTGAAGTTAGTATCAGATGGAGTGTAGAAGGTTGTGGGGCTGACATTCCATAAGTTTATGAAATCATAAGAGGTATGGATCGGGTGAATATCCAAGGGTTTTTCCACAGGATGGGAGAGTTCGGCCATGGAAGGCATAGGTTTAATTTGAAAGGGGGAACATTTACAAGGGGCTCAGGGGCAATGACTTTACACAGAGGGTTGTGTGGAAATGGAATAAGCTGCCAGAGGAAGAGTGGTAAATCCATGTACAGCTCCAACATTTGAAACTCATTTGGACAAACATATGAATGGGAAACATTTAGAGGCATATGGGCCAAACGAAAGCAGATGGGGCTAGTATAGTTTGGAAAACCTGGCCAGCATGGACATTGAGGAAAGCTTCACGCAAAGGCAGTGTGGTTTGGTGAAAGGGAAGTTATATTTTGCCCTGTAAGATCATGCAAAGTTTTTTTTCGAGATGCCTGAAAATGTAACAAGCGGATTTGATCTGGGGGATATCTGATAGACAAGAGGCTTTCCAAAACTTTTCCGCAGGGTATGATCAAATAAAAGATCTTACTCAAGCCAGAAGATCGTATGATGACGGATGAGGTATTAACATGTGATGGTGATTGGTTAACACATCGAAATGGGAGAGTCAGGATGAGTGGATCTTTATGATAAATGTTTATCTGCTGGAGTACCACAGCTATGAATCCGATGGCATCAGTTATTGACAATCTATACTGACAGTCTGAAAGAAGGCGTTGTGTGCAATATACAGCCGAGTTTGTCGATGAAACTGAGAATCAAAAGGCAGGCTGTTTTTTTTTAACGGAGAGGACTCCCATTCAAGGAGCAGTACAGAGGGATTGGAGGGTTCCTGTGTATGAAACATAACGTCAGCATGCTGATGCAGCAATAGTTACTTGCTGATGCAGCAATAGTTAGTTGGGACATTAGGCGGCTTCCTGGAATAAAAAGGTTGAGTTATTGAGAACCTCTATAATGGTGAGGTGATTATTCATTGGGGGTTAAGTGAATGAGGAGAGATACTGCTGAAATATACAAGACACAGAAAGGGCTTGAGAAGGCAGATATTGAGAAGTTGTTTCCATTCCTGGGCAGATTCTCGCACTTCAGGATATAGGTACCGAATAAGGAGTATCGATTTCAATCTGAGATGCCAAGTGATGTCTTCTCTCCGAAGGTAGTGAATGTCGGGAATTCCCTGACCCAGAGAGGTGTGGAGGGATACAAGGAGTCGGTAAGAAAGTGGAGGTGAGCCCTGGAGTAGATCAGCCATGTTCTTATTAAATGACAGGGATAGCCTGATGGGCCGAATGGCCTACTCTTGTTCCTATTTATTAATTTCACATGTTATGCTTTTGGAAAGTAAATGGGTCTTTTCCTGGAAGTTGTGTTGTACAATGTTGCAGTCAGGGAGAGCAGATGATGTGTTTGAGTTAACCCCGTGTGCGGTATGGGGATGTATTCCCAGCGAATCTGGGCCTGTAACATGACCAACATCTGGAGCCGAAGTTACAGAGAGGGGTAGCCTGGAAAGAGGGATTGGGGGTGGGGGTCGGTTCCTGACTCAGCCTGGATTTTCCAAGTACATTTCCATAACAACACCTCACCATCGGAGTGGCCTCGATCTTCCCCTCTGTATCAGGTCCGAAGGGCTGGATGGAACATCAGAACACAGGGCTGAGGGATATGAGCGAGCCAATCGGCCCTTGGACACTACTCCACTAGTAAATAAGTTCATCTCATTGTGGTCCCAACTACACTTCTCTCTCCATGCGCCATTATCCCTGATTCACCTGTCTATGGGCAATCAGGTGAAACCAAGCTCAATATAATATAAAGATTCAGCCATCCCAAACTTCTGGGAAAGAGAATTCCCGCTTGAATGAAATCCGACTTGGTGAATTTCTCCTAATTCCTGCTCTGACTGAGGTTGGAGGGTGTCACTGTTTCTTTATCTAGTCCCACTCCTCCACTGCTCCCAACAAATTTTAAATGTGACCAGGTTGGTGATATGGCCAATGATAAAGGTCTCAGACTGGGTCAGGTTCAGTGACAGGAGCAAGTCAGGCAGATTTCTTTAGTCAGCCACAATTAACTAATAGAACAAACGGGTGTGCAAGGTGGATCTGTGATTAGCACTGCTACATCCCATCACCATGGAGCTGGGTTCAATTCCAAACTCGGACGACGCTCTGTGTGGGGTTTCCTCACAATGCTCCAATTTCCCCCCACAGTCCAAAGATATGCAACTTACAGTGGATTGGCCATGATACATTTCCCATAGTGTCCAAGGATGGGTAGGTTAGTCATGGGAAATGCAGAGTTACATGGATAGTGAAGGGCAGGCAATTCTGGGGGGATGCTCTTTGGACGGTCAGTGTGGACTTAATGGATGGGATATGCTGCTTCCACACTGAAGATATTCTTTAAAAATGACTATAAATTTGGACTATACCCAGTAGGTATCTATTTGATCCACTCTCCTCTCGGTCTTGTATGTTTCAATAAGATCACCTGTGTTTCCAAGAGTGACCTGTTAAACCCTTCGTAATATCAGGTACTCATTCCTGGAATACGTGAAGTGAAACATCTCCGAACTGCTTCCAATATGATCATATCCTTCCTCAGATAAGGAGACAAAGAAAAATTAATCTCACACTCAGAGCTTGTGTTTTATTTTTGTTTTCTCAGTGTTGTGGGTCTTAGTAACTCTCTTCCACACAAATCATTGAAGGCAAAGATATTGAATATTTTTGACGCACAGACAGAAGGTTCATAAATAACAATGGAGTCGAGGATTATCGGGGATTGGCCCGAATGTACGATTTGTGGAAAATGTACAGTAGTACCAAATGACACGGCTCCAGAACATCCAGGAATATCATTCAAACCTGATGGAATGATGATGGAAGCTCAATGTATATTCGGATGGCTTTAATTCATGAGAGCTTCAGGATTATTGTGTTTCAGGGCTTTTCAGTGGCGGTGATTCAGAAAAGAAAATATTGTGATGACGTCAAGAGAAGAGTAATGGAACTCAGGTTTCAGTATTCTTTATGGTACCCAACGGAGCTTCGTATTGCTTTGAATGGATCAATGAACTTGTCTGACTCTCCAGAGAAAGCAAAAACTTTGTGGTCATTTTAAAGTAAGCAGGATGTTGAGATAATCATGTTTCTCTCTTAAAGAAATTTTGTTGGATTTTTCTAGTATGAACCAGTGTTAAATTATAGTCGGGGATTGGTAGAATACTCACTTTTAACTTCTTCATACTATTACTACACTTTTTCTCTTTCCTCTTTCTTTTCTTGTGTCTGGGGTGTGGCTCAAGTTGGAGCGAGTTACAAATGTGGTTGTGATGACTAAGTGCCCATCTATTAATTGTTATTAATTGCCCTGGATGCCATATTGGAAGCGGGCAGAAGATAAAGTTTTGTGACATGTAAGCGTCCCCATTGGGCGGGGTGGGGGGGTGGCAGTTGAGAAAACTCTATCAAGTGTCATTGGTACATTGGATTTTGTTTCTTTTTTTAATGTTTTTAGCTTTGGAAAGTTTTGAGAGCTTGTTAGTTGCAGTAGTTTTAGTTTGTACAGATTTAAGCTCAATGAGTCTTTTGTCATCAATGCTTAGCGATGTGTAATTTGATATGAAATTCTCTCGAGTTCAAATGTTGCTACAGTATGTTATGGATAATGATATGCTTAAACGGTGTACCTGGAACATTAAGGGGAGCCATCTGACATTCAGGAGGGAAAATGTGCTTTATCGTCTTACAAAAGAGAGAGTGAATGTTGTCCTATTGCAGGAGATGCACCTTGATTACAAGGAACGTTTGACGTTACAGCAGGGAGGGTTTGATCGGGTTTATTTCTCGTGTTTTAATACTAAGAGTGGGGGAAAATCATAATGGATAGGAAGAATATTCCATTTAAATTACTAGATTATATTAAAAACCCATGGAAGGATCGTAATCCTCAAAGCCTTGAACTATGGGAATTAATTTGCATGTTTATTGCCACCCGGTGCACCCTCTCAAGCTCCTGGAAGATGCCTTTCCCAAATTAAGTTATCTGGCATCGTGGCACATTATTGTAGAAGGAAATTGCAACTGTCTTATGGCCCTACTGTGGACAGAATATCCAAAGGTCCCCCAACATCCTCGTTATAATGTAAGCAATTAGTGGATTTGTGTGCAGAACTAGAGCTGGTGGATGTCTGGAGGCAAATCTGCCTCACAAGTAGGGATTTTATTTTCTTCTTTAACCCGCAGAAATTGCACTCGAGGGTTGATCTCTTCCCCATCCCTGCAACAATCCTAGATCCGGTGGCAACCTGCGCAATTAGGAATATTATCCCAATATACCTGCCCCAGAAGTGGGATAGAAGTCACATAAGATTATGTTGTATGCAGATGGTCTTATGTTTTTGTCAAATCCCGCAATTTCGGTAGCTCACGTGATGCAATGCATTAATTCCCTTGTCACTTTTTCTGGCTTTAAGATTACTTTTACAAAGTTGGAGGCCGTGCCTATGGGAGATATTGGGGAAATACCTGATGTTGAGGGCAAATCCTGGTTTCCTTTTAAATGATCACGGGGGGGGGGAGTAGGGTGGGGAAGGACCCTATTTCGATATATTCATTACATGCGTCTTTGATCATTTATTTAACGTGAACTATGCCCATTTGTTTAACAAAATTAAACAAGACCTTCAAAGATGGGAGGCAAATCCAATATCCTGGCTAGATCACAAAGCTGTTCTTAAAATGAATGTCTTTCCTTATTTGCTATACCCCTTGTGAATGCTTCCTTTGATGTTTCCCAGACAAATATTTAAGAGACTTTATGGCTGGTTTATCTGTTTTATTTGGCACCATACGCGACTTTTTATCAAGCTAACCAGATTGCAACAACCCCACTGATTGTGGGGAGTAGATCGCCCAGATAAAAGCTATCAATTAAGATATTTTTTATCCCATGTTATTGCCCGGGACGCTGAGGACTCGGCATCAATACTGTGAGATATTGAAACCTCTCAGGCGAAGTGAACCCTGATTAGTCTGTTTTTCTTAGCTAAAGTGACAACATTTAAGAAGTATTGTCATAACCCAATAATTATCAATACTGTTAAAACATGAATGACAATGCATCAAATTGAGGGCAGTAAAGCCAAAACCATGTTTCTTACCCCTATAATTGGTATCCTGGGTTGTCATCCTGGGATAATAGATTCCAGGTTTAAACTGTGGGCAGCAAGGGGTGTGCCTTGCTTGAGTGATTTAGAATTAGTGGAATCCCTACAGTGTGGATACAAGCCCTTGGGTCCAGCAAGTCCACTTCGACCTTTTGAAGAGTAGCCCATCCAGAACCATTCCCCTACCATCCTATATTTACCCTGACTAATGCCCAAACCTACACATCCCTGAACACTATGGGTAACTAATCAATGGCTAATTCATCTAACCTGCACATCTTTGGACTGTGGGAGGAAACCCACACAGACACGGCGAGAATGTTAACTCCACACAGTCAGTCACCCAAGACCAGAACTAAAGCCGAGACCCTCGTGCTGTGAGGCAGCAGCGCTAACCACTGAGCCACCACGTGTTATTTGATGGAGAAACAGTGATATCATTTGATCAAATAACTCGTACGTACGGACTACCTCGTAGAAACTTCTTCTGTATTTTTTTCCAGATCAGATATTTGATTTTAAAAAAACACACTTTTAACAGGCTCTTACAGATCCGATAGAGGGAAGAGGTAGACTATTGCTCAGAATACACTCTCTGTCAGTACCCTTTATCATTAGTTGGAGAATATCCCCTCAGACAAGACTGTGCAGCTTTGTGATGTCTGCGAGAGAGAGTTCAGAACACTTCGGAGACATGGGAGGATATTTGTGAAAATGCTGAAAGGATTTTGATCTGTAATAGGACCCATTCCGTGCAGTTGAAAATTCTTCACAGTGTCTATCTGACCCTAGATTGTCTCTCAAAATGCAAAGTGGGATTACCTTCAGCATGTTCTAAATGCAGAAAGACTATAGGCACTCTTACTCATTGCTTGTGGTCCTGTTGCAGGCTTCATCTATATTTGAGCACTGTGGTAGGTGTGATAGAGTGGGTATTGAGGACTGAATTGGAGATGGACCTAGTTTCTGTTTTCCTGGTTCTGCCCAGGGTAGTTTTCACAGATGAACATGGGGAAAAATAAATATATTCTTACTTTCCGTACTT
This sequence comes from Hemiscyllium ocellatum, assembly GCF_020745735.1. Lineage (NCBI taxonomy): Eukaryota > Metazoa > Chordata > Chondrichthyes > Orectolobiformes > Hemiscylliidae > Hemiscyllium > Hemiscyllium ocellatum. The sequence goes on along the minus strand of NW_026869097.1, from coordinate 47,548 downwards.
TCCATGTTAGGGAATATAGTCTGTTGGGTCGTCGTCAGCTCTTCATGGAGAATATCCCTTTCGAGTTTATCACTGGTATGGTGCACCAAAAAACAAAGATTTATATGAGGCATTGCAGCCCTTTTTGTATTACGGCAATACAGGGTTATCGGCCACTTCAAGAAGGGTTTTTATATAACCATGATGCTATTGACTAATGAATCTAATATCCAGCGATGAAGAACCATGAACATAAATAAATGTATCAGTTAATGCTCTTGATGAACGAGAGCTATCGTTTTGTTGTGCTGAGCTGTATTGTTTATTCATTATTTATTGTTTAGTTTTGGGTTTCTTCTGTCTGTGCAGTGTTTTAACTTATTTTGTAAGTACATGGAACTGGATGTATTTTTTCAGTTATTTGAGTTGTGTTGTTATTGACTTATTATAATATTAAAAATCTCTTTTTCAATAAAATATTTTTGAAAATTAAAATGCTAACATTGATAGAATAGAGTCACAAAGTACTCTCATCAGAGAGACCACTCATGTTGGTTTCTCCTGAGGATCACCACACCTCGGGTGATGGGGTGAGGTTGAGAGAGCGTCCCTTTCATGGTAACCTCTGTAGGTGTGGGGAACCGAGCCTGCACTGTTGGCCTCCCTCTGTATCACAAACCAGCCGTCTGTCCAACTGAATGGGAGAACTGTGTGACTTATACAGACAGAAACAGTCTCAGACAAAGGGTAAAAGAAACATTCATAACAAGTAAAGTGGAACAATTCAGGTCATGGTCAAGATGACGGCTGAGGGTAAAAACGGTCTTTGCTCGAAATTGTATTTTATAACAAGACGTGTTTAGAAGCTGTCTTTGTTTTAATACCATTAAGGTGAGTCAAGTGAAATAACCAGAATTATTAAGTGTGATTGGATATCTATAACCATAAGATAAGTGTAGATTTTTGTTTGGTCTGGGTGAAGCATGCTGACAGTTGCATGAAGGTATAAAGATGATGGAATATATTGTTAGGTAGCCGTAACCATGGGAAATGCCCTCAAACAGGCGCTTGAAAAAAATGGGGTAAAAGTGACTGAGTGTTGTTTGGCCAATGACAGGAACCTCGGGGGTTGAATGACTCAAAGTTCCCGTAACATGGAGCTGAGAAGACCATCAGTTCAGCGGGGACCTTATTAAATGCCAGAGCACGTTTGAAGGGCTGAATGGCCTCAGCATGGTTTGAATTTTATGTGATTTGAAAAACGTACTTCTCTACTCCTTCCTCTTATATGTTACACACTGGGAAACTGCCATTTTCCTGAAACTGGGAATTATTTGGAACATTATCTGGAACATTCCATAATCAGCATTCTCCAAAATATTCCATGATTGTGTGGGATGTTTTGCAAAGGCGAGAGATAGAGAGAGTGAGAGAAAGCGTTGCATGCAGTTATGAGAGTGGGGAACCATGAGTCTTTTTCGGGGGTAGGTGCGATCACAGATATACAGTGAGTGTTAGAGAGCAGAGAGAATACAGTGACACTTATCCTGAAAGAGCAGGGAAGGTTATTGATATTTGTCCTGTACTACTGGGCATTTCTTCACACCTCAGATACTGCACTGAGCTGGGCGGTGAACTCAGACCATGATTGGTGGGTTTAGTGGTGTGGCTCTTTCTAGCAAGAGAATGTTTTCTCTCTGTAGTAGCTCATCTAATACGCCCGCCGTGCTCCGTCAACAAACCATGCTGTAATTGCCCCTTATCTGCCAATCTGCCATTTCCCTGCCTTTGCTCTGTATCCATCTAATCCTGTCCTATCTGTGTATTTGTCCAAATGCCTTTTCAATGTTGTTATTGTACCCACTTCAATCACTTCCCCTGGCAGCTCAGTCCATATGCGTACCACACGCTGTGTAAAAAAGATGACCCTCAGGTTCCTTTTTATTTTTCCTCTCCAAACAAGAACGGATGTCCTCTCGTCTTCGATTCCCCAACCTTGCAAAAAAAGTATTCACCCCAGGCATGCATCTTATAATTTGATAAAATCTATACTTCCATAAGAACCACCTCAGTTTCCTACTCTGTAAAGAAATAAGTTCTAACCTGTCCAAATTCTTCCTATAACTCAACCCTTTAGCTCAGGAAACATCTAGTAAATTCCTTCTACATTATTTTTTGTTCATTAATATCCTTTCTAGAGCAAGGTGAACAAAACTGTACAGAATACTCCAACTGCAGCCTTACCAACTTTCTGTACAACTGCAACATAACGTCCCAACTTCTATACTCAATGCCCTGATGTAGGCCAGTGTGCCAACAGCCTTCCTCATGGTCCTGTGTACCTGTGACCCAAATATCAGATAACCGTGCACCTGATCTCCAACGTCGTTTTGTTCCACTACACTCCTTAAGTCCCTCTCAATCATCCTTAAACTCCTACCTGGATTTGACTTTCCAAAATGCAAGACGTCACACTTATCTATATTAAACTCCATTTGCTAATTCTCAGCCGACTTTCCCAGCTGGTCAAGGTATTGCTGCAATTTCTAATAATGTGCCTCTCTCTAAACGATGCCTCTAATTTTAGTGTCATCTGCAAACTTACTAAACTTGCGTTGTGCACTCTGATCCAAATCATTGATATAGATAACAAACAGCAATGGGCCCAGGACCGACCGCTGAGGCATGCCAATTGTCACAGGCTTCCAGTCCGACAAGTATACCTCCACCATAGCCGTTTGCTTCATAATTTCAAGCCAATTGTGTCGCCAATTTGCCAGTTCACCTTGGATTCTATGTGATATAATCTTCTAGAGTGGCCTACTATGTGGATCCTTATGAAAGGTCTTACTGAAATCGAAATAGAAGATCTCTACCACTGTGCCCTCCTCAAAGTTCCTGGTCACTTCCTCAAAAACCTCTAACAAACCTCGTAAGGCATGATCCGCCACGCACAAAACGAAGCTGACTGCTTCAAATCAAACTTTGTATTTCCAAATGCATGCACATGTTATCTTTCAGAAGCTTCTCATTTGGTTTAGCGAAAACAGGTGTGAAGCTTACTGCTCTATATTTCCTGGGCTTTTCTTTGCAGCCATTCTTGAATAAGGCACAACGTTTGCTACCGCCCAGTCTTCCGGGATCTTGGCGCTTAGGCTTTATCTCTCGCTTCTTGCAGTGGTCTTGGATGTATCAGGTCAGGACCAAGAGATTTGTCTGACGTTGTGCATTCTAATATGTCCAACAGAAACTCTACTGTGATATGGACAGTACCAAGATTTGACAACTAACTTCCTAAAAGTCACAGGTCTTCATGTCTTTCTTCATGGTAAACACAGAGGGGAAGTTGAGGAATTCACCAATCTCTTGAGGTTTTACACATGCATGCCTATTTTGGATTTTAAAGCATCCTATTCTTTCCCTAGTTGTTCTTTATCTTTACTATACTGAATTTGGATTCTCTCTAAATTTCTCAGCCAAGGCTATCCCATACTCCCTTTTCACCTTGCTGATTTCGTTCTTCACTAAACTCCTCTATCCCCTGTATACCTCCAGGGAATCCCTTGATCCGAGTTGCCTGAACCTGAGCCACGCCTCCATTTTTTCTGGTCAGAGCCTCAATATCTCTTGACATCCAGGGTTCTCTCTTCCAGTCTCACTTTGCCTTCACCCTCACAGGAAAATGGAAACATTGAACTTGAGCTCTCTCACTTTTAAAGCCCTCCTACTTGCCCGAAATCCTTTTACCTCGAAATAAACAACTCCAATCATCCCCTGCAATCCCCTGTCTAATTCCAACAACATACGCCTTGCCCCAATTTAGAAGTTGAATCTGTGGACCAATTTTGTCCCTCCCATAACTATTTTAAAATTAATACAACTCTAATCACTTTTCTCAAAATGCTCCTCCACTTTATCTCCTTCACCTATCCTGCCCTATTTCCCAACAGTAGGTCGAATTTGTCCCTTCCCGAGTAGGTTATTCTATATATTGATTGTGGAAACTTTCCTGAACACACTTAACGAATCACGTTCCATCTAAGTTCTTAACCATCTGGAAGTCCCAGTCTATGTTCGGAAAATTGAAATCATTACAATTGAAATTATTACAATCCTGTTACTCCTGCAACTCTCCCCAGTCTCCCTGTATATTTCTTCCTCTAATTCCCATTGTTGATTTGGAGGCTTATAGTGCAACCACTATAACATTACCATCCCCCTCTAACTACTTTGCACCATTTACAAAACCTCATTGGATATTATCTCAGTCATTTCAACTTTAAATACTGGTGTGATACTTGCCTTAATCAGTACTATTGGTATTTAAACTGTTTCCATTTATATCTCTCCATCGCAGTGATTTTCACATCATGGCAGCCCTTGTCAAGGCACAGTGGCGATATGGAGCTGTAAATGGATGGGAGCTGCACATCCTGTCACTTTCAGCATTGTTTACAAGTTTCCCCACACTGGGCAGCGATCTAACACAGTGTTACCGAACAATGTAACAGTCTGGGTTTATATATGAATGAACCAGTGCGGTCTGCACAGCTCCCAACTCTGGAAATTTAGCCCACGATTATAGATTGAGCATTGGTGTGGGCTGCACAGAATTCCATTCTAGACATTGCTGGGTTGCATTCAGCAGTACGCTAGCCGGATCTACACAGTGCTCCATCGTGAACATATAATGGATGGAGTGGTTATGTGAGTTGGATTGCGAATGTGAGAGAGCTAAACATCTGGCAATAGCTTTATTATTTGTTTTCATTCTTGTGATTGGACCCTGTGTCCCAGTCTCGAGCAGTTGAATGACTGCTTTCTGTTCCTGTGTCCCAGTCTCGAGTAGTTGAGTGATGGCCTTCTGTTCCTGTGTCCCAGTCTCTAACAGTTGAATAACTGCCTCCTGTTCCTGTGTCCCAGTCTCGAGCAGTTGAATGTCTCCCTCCTGTTCCTGTGTCCCAGTCTCGAACAGTCGAGTGACTCCCTCCTGTTCCTGTGTCCCAGTCTCAAGCGGTTGAGTGACACCCTCCTGTTCCTGTGTCCCAGTCTCAGGCAGTTGAGTGACTGCCTCCTGTTCCTGTGTCCCAGTCTCGAGCAGTTGAATGTCTCCCTCCTGTTCCTGTGTCCCAGTCTCGAACAGTTGAGTGACTGCCTCCTGTTCCTGTGTCCCAATCTCGAGCAGTTGAGTGACTCCCTCCTGTTCCTGTGTCCCAGTCTCGAACAGTTGAATGACTCTCTCCTGTTCCTGTGTCCCAGTCTTGAGCAGTTGAATGACTCCCTCCTGTTCCTGTGTCCCAGTCTCGAGCAGTTGAGTGACTCCCTCCTGTTCCTGTGTCCCAGTCTCGAGCAGTTGAGTGACTGCGTCGTGTTCCTGTGTCCCAGTCTCGAGCAGTTGAGTGACAGCCTCCTGTTGCTGTGTCCCAGTCTCGAGCAGTTGAGTGACTGTCGCTTAATCCAAGTTTTGTGAAAGTAGATGTCCTCCTCCTGCTCCAGAGTAACAGGCTCCAATAGCTCTGTGCTCAACTGCTGCTTCTGTGGAATGGAGTTGAGGGACTGAAGCCTCTTCACATTCTTTAACGCTTTTCTTGAGTAAAAGCCCTTCTCCTGGTTCTGTAAAACACCATCAAAATCTGAATGATTTATTTTTGTATTTGACTGTCAGTAATTGAGTAAACAAGCTGACTGACAGTATTCAGAAGCTGAATAACCTCCTTCTGTTCCCATGTTAAACACTCAAGAGTCAATAGTCTCTCAGAGATGTACAGCACGGAAAAAGATCCTGCGGTCTGGTCATCCATACAGACCAAATATCCTAAATTAATCTCGTTCCCCCTTGCCAGCAGTTGGCCCATCTCCCTCTAAACACTTCCCATGCGTGTATCCATCCAAATGCTATTTTAAAGGTGTAACTGTACCTGCCTCCACTACCTCTTTTGGCTGTTCAATCCATACACACAGAAGTGTCTGTGTGAAAATGTTGTTTTAGCGTCCCTTTTTAAATCTTTCTCCTCTCACCTTAAACCTTTGTTATCTATATTTGGACTCGTCTATCCTGTGAAAAGACATTGACTGTTTACCTTATCTATGATCCTCATGATTTTATAAACCACTTTAACGTCACCCCTCAGGCTCAATACTTGAAAACAGCCCCAGCCTATTCAAACTCTCCCTGTAACTGTAACCCTCCAACACCTGCAACATTCTTTTAAATCTCTTCTGCACCCTTTCAAGGTTGACAATATCTCCCCGACAGCAGGGAGACCAGAATTAAAGGCAATATTACAAAAGTGGCCAAATATCCTGTACAGATCCAACACGTCATGCAAATGCTTAGAGTCAAAGCACACACCAATAAAGGGAAGATCACCAAGTGCCTTCTTCACTATGTTGTCTACCTATTACGGCACTTTCAAGGAACTGAAAACCTGCACCATAAGGTGCCTCACAGGACAGCGATCTGGGTTTAATTCCATCCGTGAATGACTGTCTGTGTGGTGTTTGTACATTTTCCCCGTGTCTGTGTGAGTTTCCTCCGGGTACTATGTTTTCCTCTGACAGTATAAAGATATACAGGTAAGGGTAGATTGACCATCCTAAATTGTGCATGGTAGCCAGGGATGTGTGGGCGAGGTGGCTTAGCGATGGGAAATGCTGGCTCAGAGGGATAGGATAGGGGTTTGTCCAGTGGGAGACTGTTGAGAGGATCGGTGTGGACTCGATGGGTAGAATAGCCTGCTTCCTCACTGTAGGGATTCCATAATTTCTATGGAGTTATCCTTGATTGGCAACTTTCAACAGGACCCTACCTATATTTCATCCTCTGATATTTCTTGCCAAAATGCAACACCTCACATTTATCTAAAATAAACTCCATCTGCCACTCCTCAGCTCACCTAATCAACGTCTCATTATATTCTGAGACATTATTCTTCACTGTCGACGTTACCACCAAATTTGGAATTATCTACAAACTTACTGACCATACTTCACTTACGCAAGTACAAATGATTTGCATAAGCAACAAAAGATTCACTATTGATCTTTGTGGCACGCCACTAGTCACAGGTCTCCAAATTCAATGAACAAGTGTCCACTGTCACGCCCTATCTCCAATACTCAAGAAAAAGTTGGGCCTAAATGACGAGCTCTCCAGGATTCCCGGCAGTCTAACCTTGATAACTAGTCTACCATGTAGAACATTTTGGTTTTCTTACTGAATTGCATAAAGATAACATCCACTGTCCTGCCATCATCAATCATCTTCTTCACTTCCTCAAAAAATTCCACCCAGTCAGTGAGACGTGGTCCCAAATGTACAAAGCTCTCTTCAGTCCTTGTCTTTCCAAATGCATATACATCTTTTCCCTCAACACCCCCACCCCACCCCCCGCCAACAATTTAGTCCCCATTGACGTCAGACTCACCAATCTATAGTTAGCTGTATTTTCCTTACTTTCTTAAATAATGACACTATGTTAGCAGCCCTCCAGTCTTTTGACACCTCACCAGTGTAAATCAACAATACAGATATATCAGCAAAAGGGTGAACAAACTCTTTCCGAGCTTCCCACAAACTTCGGGGATACAACTGATCAGATCCCAGGGATTTGTTCACCTTTGTATGTTTTAAAATGTCCGATATCTCCTTGTAATATAGATACTATTTAAAATATATTTCTTCCTTCTCTCACTGTTGTAATCTCCTCTACATCAAATACTGAGGAGAAATACTTGTTTAGTGACCCTCCCATCTCCTATGGTTACGCACATAGGTAGCCTTACTGACCTGTAAGGTGCCCTATTCTCTCCCTAGTTAATATTTTGCCATTAAAGGACGTTACTGTTGCTTCAATGCCTCGTTAACCCTATTTCTAAAGCCATCTCATATCCATTTTTTTTTCTGGCTGGAGTTCCCCATTGACTATACACTTACTTCCCTGATACCCCTCTCGGGACTCACTTGATCTCAGCCCTGTTTACCTGACATATACCACTTTCCTTAACTTGACCAGAGCATCAATATATCTAGCCATCCAGCACTCCCTGCACCCACCAGCCCTGCCCATTTCACTAATAGGCACACGATGGCACTGGACTCTCTGACACCAAGTTTTAATCTCCTTGCATTTTCCAACCATCCCTTTACCTGCAAATAGGGTATCCTAATCAGCCTTTCACAGGGCTCACCTAACACTTTCAAAATTGACCTTATTCACAGTAGGAACTTTAATGTTTTCACCAGATCATTCCTGTTCCACAACTAGTTTGAAACTTATATTTATGTGTAACAGATTTGAAAGTTAAATAAACACTTCCTGCCCCTCTGGAACAGGTTCGAGAGGCTGAATTGGCTCCTCCTGCCCCTCTGTAATAGACTGGAGAGGCTGAATGACCTCTTCCTGTCCCTCAGAAATAGACTCAAGAGATTTCATGGCATTCTCCTTTCCCTGTGTAACAGACCCGAGACATCAAATGACACAGCAACCCGTGGATTACGCGCTGCCGGTAAACTGTATCTAATGGTGGTCCAACCATTCTCAGTTACAGAAACACAGAGAACACAATGTACTCCAGGTGCCCTCTCAGTAACACCTCATACAGCTGCAGTGACACATCCCTTTGTTTTGAACGATTATGTTGGCAAAATGTGCCAATATTCCAGTTTTCCACCTTTTCAAGTAGCAACAGACTAATATGGGCTGAATGGCCCTCTCTTATCCCTCTGTTAGAGGTCCATAGGAACAGAATTGTTTTGGCCAGTTCCTGAGCAGCAGTCTCAATGCTCTTTCTCAAGGTTACGAAAGGATTTGATAACAGGGCATAAAAACCATGAGTAGCCTCACACTGGTCAATAAGTACCGTACTTTGTGTTCAGGTATCTAGAAACTTGCCCAACCTACTTCTTTTTATGCAGCCCATTTGTTTTTTTTTATATAACTGCCTCCTTTCATAAACAGAGTGGAACAAATATAGGTTGCTGCCGTGCTCTGTTAATATTCTCATATGCAAGGAAAAAAAGATTAAGAAGTTTGAAAGATTTGTGGTCCATCCCTCAGCAAACCTCAACTATTCCATTCAAAACCAGTAAATGAAAAGTGATGTATGGAACTGGTTGACTGAGTCTGTTTGTTCAGTGACTGTGATTAATGCAACCTCCGTGGATTCTAATTATCTCAGTGGAGAGTTTCCATCTTTTAATGATAAATGGCCTCCATACAATGAGTCAATCCATAACATGAGCGGGAGCATCACCGACAGCACTGCTGGGGATCAGCAGATCCAGAGCGTGGGGGAGGAGAGATCAGACTCTGAGAACATTTGACGGGAATGTTCCAACAATGGATCAGAATTTGAGAACATTAGACTGGAATATTCCAACAATGGATCAGAATCTGGGAATATTAGACTGGAATATTCCAACAATGGATCAGAATCTGAGAACATTAGACAGGAATAATTCAACAATAGACAGGAGTTTATCCGTTTATGTTTGGTATCTTTCTGCATTTGATTGGTCGTCATTATCATCACGGATCTATTACACTCTTCTCGTTATTCAATACTTCTATTATCCCTTCCTGGCTATCGTTGGCGTTCCTGGTGAGTGTCACTGTCCAGATTTTGTTTTCTTTGAACCAGTTATGACTGTATTACTGTTATTTCATATAGTCTACACATCTTGCCAAAATTATTGTTCCAGTGGAATCTCTCAATCCAGATATTCACTTTACAGACGACTACTAACTGACATCAATGAAGGTGTTCAATTACTGTCACGCTCTCTGCTCTGGCAGTGTTACTCCTTGTATCTATGTTGACCTATTCTGTTTCGGGGAGAACCACAATTCATTATATCATTGCCTTTGCTGTTAAGAGCATGGAGGTCATTGTCTACTGTTCTGGTTACAAACTCCACTTCCTCTACTGTTTCCATCCCATCCCTGGACAATATCTGCAGCAGAAGCAGACATGTCACAAAAGTGGGAGATCCCTTTGACACTGAGCTGATTCTTGACACCATTCCTTGACCATTTCTAACTTGAAATACTCATCAGTCCAGAATATGTCGCACTGGTTTATTCCATCTGCTGTTTGAATCATGAGATATGAAATACAGTCTTAATGAAGGCAAGAATCTGCTGCTGATGCTCCCGGCTTCAAACCTGCCCAAACAAATCTGATTCAAACTCACACCAAACTCCCACCCATCTGTCATTCATGAACGCTGACGTATATTGCTGTTGTGTCTGGCAATGCCTTTATTTTAACATTCTCAAACACTTTACCGTATCTGTCCATGAAACTTCCCTCGTTCTCTCTGTTGATTAACAAAAAGCCTGCCAGTTGTTCGTATTTAAAATTGTTTTCTTCATGTGCGTTCTTTCTCAGACAATGAGTTTCTCATTTAACCACGTCAATCACGCGCACACATGCACACACACTCTCTCCCTGATGCACACACACACACAAGCAGAGAGAGCAAACCTTCCCACTGTAGGCAGTTACCTGATGTGAATATAGTTAACATATGATAGTAAAGTTTGCAATACTCTCATACTGGGCAGATAGTGCAGTTTACTGAGCAACACGCGAGCATGATCTGCACAGCCCTCCATACGGGGCTGTCATCTTGTCCCAGTTAATGTTGTTTGTGGTGTTCTGTGAAGCAGATTCAGATTTTGATGTAACAAACCATTTCAGCTAATCTGGCAACGCCTTTATTGAATGTTCTCATTCTTGTAATTTTACTCACGAAGATCTCACTTCTCCAATTAGTCCCACTGCCCTGACTTTTTCCCCATATTTCCGCAACATCTTTTTAGTTAATTAACTGTCTGTTTCAGTCCTTAATGTGAATCTCTCTGTCCCTTTGTATCTTTCCCTGGCCTTGGGTTTTGGCTCCCTAGTGTATCGAATGCTGGCATTGTGTAGCTCAGAAATAATGATATGGGGTGTGATAAGCGGTTGTTCACTTCCTGGTATGTCCCATATGCAGGTTTTCTGTGATATGCAAGCAGACATCCAGATCCCTCTGCACCTAAGCACTTTGAACTTTCTCGCCATTTAGATAATAATTTGTCTGTCCTTTAATACTGGCCAACGTGAATAGCACCATTTTTTTCCTCAAGGTATGTGAAGGTTTGTAGCTCAAGTTGAGATTTGGGGTGTATGTTTGCTCCTTGAGCTGTAGTTTTGATATCCAGACATTTCGTTACCTGGCTAGGTAACATCATCATTGGCGACCTCCAAGTGAAGCGAAGCTGTTGTCTCTTGCTTTATATTTAGATCTTTCTCCAAGATGTGTTTCTGGGGTTTGTGGTGATGTCAATTCCGGTTCATTTTCTGAGGAGTTGATTGATGGCATCTAGATCTATGTGTTGTTTATGGCGTTGTGGTTGGAGTGCCAGGCCTTTAGGAATTCTCTTGCATGCCTTTGCTTAGCCTGTCCCAGGATAGATGTGTTGTCCCAGTCAACATGATGGATTTTTTCATCCGTGTGTAGGACTACGAGGGAGAGAGGGTCGTGTCATTTTGTGGCTAGCTGGTTTTCGTGAATCCTGGTGGTTAACTTTCTTCCTGTTTGTCCTACGTAGTGTTTATGGTACTCCTTGCAAGGAATTTTGTAGATGTCATTGGTTTTGTCCATGGGTTGTACTGTGTCTTTTAAGTTTGTTAGTTTTTGTTTGAGAGTGTTTTGGTGGGTTTGTGTGCTACTAGGATTCCGAGGAGTCTCAGTAGTCTGGCTGTCATTTCTGAAACTCCTTTGATGTATGGTAAGGTGGTTAGGGTTTCTGGCTGTGTTTGGTCTGATTGTCGTGGTTTGTCCTTGAGGAATCTGCGCACTGTATTTCTTGAGTATCCGTTCATCTTGAGTACGTCGTATAGGTGGTTCTCCGCTGTTTTGCGTATCTCGTCTGAGCTACAGTGTCTGGTGGCTCGTTGGAATAGTGTCCTGATACAGCTTCGTTTGTGTGTGTAGGGATGATTGCTGGTGTAGTTAAGTATTTGGTCAGTGTTTGTCGGTTTTCTCTATATGCAGGTTTGTAGTTCTCCATTGTCCTTTCTTTCGACTGTGACGTCCAGGAATACGAGTTTGTTATCGGTTTCTTCCTCCTTGGTGACCTTTATGCCTGTGAGAGTGTTGTGGATGATGTTAAATGTCTCTTCTATCTTGTTTCATTTTGTGATGCCAAAAGTGTCATCTATGTAGCGAATCCAGATATTTGGTTTGATGATTGGTAGGGCTGTTTGTTCTAGTCCATGCATTACCGCTTCTACTATGAATCCTGATCAAGTGGAGATCCCATGGGTGTGTTGTTGGTTTGCTTGTAGACTATGTTTTTGAAGGTGAAGTGGGTGGTGAGGCACAGGTCCATTAGCTTCATGATATTTTCATTGGTAATGTGATTGATGTCGGTTGGTGTGTGTGATGGTCTCTTCTAAAAGTGTGGTAAGTGTTTCCGGTGCCAGGTCGATGTTAAAGGAGGTGTAGAGTGCTGTTATGTCGAATAAGATCATTGCTTCGTCTTCTTCTATGTTGGCGTTTTTGATGATTTTTAGGACTTTCTGGGTGGAATGGATGGAGTGTTGTGACTCTTCTACTAGGTATTTTAGTCTTGCGTGTAGTTCTTTGGTTAGTCTGTAAATTGGTGTTCCGGGTAGTGCGACTATAGGTCTGAGGGGGGCTCCTGGTTTATTGATTCTTGGTAGTCCGTAGAATTGTGGGGTATTGGTCCCATCGGGTTTCATTTTCTGGAATTCTATCTTGTTTAGTTGTCCGGAATTGTGTACTTTTCTTAGGAGATATGTAATTTTGTTTCCTAGTTGTGTGGTCAGGTCAAGCGCCACCTGTTGGTAGGTGCTGGTGCCTGCGAGTAGTGCATTAGATTTTTCTATATAGTCCCTTCTGTTCAGGATGACTGTCAACGACCTTTGTCTTCAGGTAATACAATGATGTCTTTGTCTTTTTTGAGGTTTTCTAGGGCTTTCTTTTCTTGTGTGGTCAGTTTGTTTCCTTCCCTCTTTCGGCTGAGAATAGGTGCAACTGTCTGTCTGATCATTTGTTGTGTTTCTTCCATGAGATTGTTGTCCTTCAATGTGGTTTCTAATGCCGCAAGTAATTCCTTCTTGTCAGCGTCTCGGTAATTGAAATTTAATCCTTTGGCTAGTCCCGCTTTTTCTGTGTCTGATAGGGTCCGGTCTGATAAGTTCTTTATCCATGCCCCTGTGTTAGCGGTTTTGTGTTTTTTTTTGTGAGTTTGTCCAGTTTTTTCTTCACGTCCCGATTTTTCTTTATCTGTCTTTGTCGCTGTTTGGTGTTGATGGCTTGTTCTATCACGTCTGACCATACTTGGTTTGTTGCTTGTTTGAATAACGACTTTTGGCGCGCAATTCCCCGTTTGTATTTTCAGAGTCTGTGGTGGGCGTCATTGATTAATTCTCGGAGCATTCTGCGGCCGTTTCGTTCTGTAACACTTTTGGCTTGAGGTGTTTTTATCGGCGTTTATATTGCAGACCTTTTGGGAGTAGTTGTTTTCTTAAACATTCATGCAGGAAGTACAGCTGTTCGCGAGTGGAACTCTCTCGGATGGCATTCCTTTCCCATCTACGGGCAAGTTGTAGCGTGTTGCGCCCATGGTTTTTGCAAGGTTTGTGAAGGTTTGTAGCTCAGGTTGAGATTTAGGATGTTGGTTTGCTCGCTGAGCTGTAGGTTTGATATCCAGACGTTTCATTACCTGGCTAGATAACATCAATGGTGGCGACCTCCAAGTGAAGCAAAGCTGTTGTCTCCTGCTTTCTATTTATATCTTTCTCCTGGATGGGGTTCCTGGGGTTTGTGGTAATGTCATTTCCGGTTCGTTTTCTGAGGAGTTGATAGAGGGCATCAAGATCTATGTGTTTGTTTATGTCGTTGTGGTTGGAGTGCCAGGCCTCTTGGAATTCTCTGGCATGTCTTTGCTTAGCCTGTCCCAGGATAGATGTGTTGTCCCAGTCGAAATGGTGGCTTTTCTTTGTGGTGGCACTCCAAACACAACGCCAGAAACAAACATATAGACTTAGATGCCATCTATCAATCTCTCAGAAAACGAACAGGAAATGACATCACCACAAACCCCAGGAACCCCATCCAGGAGAAAGATATAAATAGAAAGCAGGAGACAACAGCTTCGCTTCACCTGGAGATCGCCACTGATGATGTTACCTTGCCATGTAACGAAACGTCTGGATATCAAACCCACAGATCAGCGAGCAAACACACACCCTAAAAGCCCCATATTTCTTCACTTTAATTTACCTTGCTAAATGTTGGCCCATTCACCCAACCTATCCATATAGATTTAAAACCTCTTGCACCATCATTCCGAAGTAATTTCCCACCGATGTTAGTGTCACCTGAAAATGTGGCATCGTATTTTCGATCCCATCAACAGAGTATAGTCATTCCATCGATCGCAAATGGTTGAGGCATGAGTACTGAAATCAATGTCACCCCACAAATTGCACTTGCCAAAAGCAAATTATATATTTATTCCATCTGACTCCATTTTGTTGGTTCACCAATCCTCCATCCAAGCTAATAAATTACTCCTAAACCCATGTTGTCTGATCTTACCACTTACTCTTTGGAGAAGCGACACATCCAATGCCTTCAGGAAGGCCAGATATGTTCCATCTCCAGGATTCCCACGACCCACCTTGTTTGTGATATCTTCAAGTAACTCAAGCAAACAATTCAGACACGGTTTAGTCTTCGTAAAACCATGTTGCCTCTGATGGATTGTGGTTTAATTTTGCAAATGTCCTGAACAATGGACTCTAACAATTTGCCTTAAATTACAATAGTTTATTGTTACACTTTCGTCCCTAATGTATACCATTATTACAAGTTCTTCCCTTTCGAAAAGCTTTACGTTTTCTTTGAATTCCTGTTTAAAAGGCACACGTTTTTAAGAGATTTGGTCCAAATGCTGTGTAAGAGCCACGTGTGGGTGAATGGACTCATCACCTGCTGGTGTACACACTCGATGGGCTGACGTCTTTCTGGTGTTCCCATGTTGCCATCTCCAAGGCCAGAATGACATCCTCCTGTTGATGCTTTAGAGGACTGGGAGATTATGGAATCTTACTGTTGCTGTGTAACATTTTGAGGGGCTGATGGGTCTTCTGATACTTCTCTATAACAGGTGGAAATACTGAACGGTCTCCTCATGTATCCCGGAGATGGGACCGAGGGATTGATTGGTCTTCTCTTCTTCCCACACAACAGACACATGTCTAAATTGCCTCTTCCTTTCTCATGAAAGAAGTGTCAGATAGTTTTTAATCCTTATCCAATTCCCTTGCAATAGGCTCGGTGGGTCTGAATGGCTTCCTGTTATCCCAGTGTAACAGTCTCCAGTCACTGTGTGACCTCTTCCAGTTCCTATGTTACAGACTTGAGGAGGCTGAATGGACTGATCCTGTTGCTGTTTAACAGGATACTGGTGCAGCATGGCCTGCTGTTATAGGCTCGACTGGCTGATTGGCCTCCTTCTCTAAATGTATATCAGGCTCCAGGGGCTGAATAGCCTCATCCTGTTTTGGTGTAACAGGGTCGAAGGTCTGAATATCCTCCTGTTGTTCCTGTGTAACAGGTTGGAGAACGGAATGGATTCCTCCACTATCTGTGTAATTCACTTCACTCGTTCACTCCTTCTGCCATTTATGTTCAAATAAGATCATCTTTAATCTTTGTAAACTCCAATGGCTACTAGGTCAACCTGATCATCATTTCATTATAAGTTCGCGCCTTCATTGCAGGAATCAGTTAAGGGAACCATCTCTGAGCTGCTTCCAATATAACAACATCCTTTCTTCATTAAAGAGATTAAATCTGTACACACTACTCTAGATGTGATCTCACTAAGAGCCTGTACAGCAGCAGCAAAGCCTTACCGGCTTGTTGGAAGGTTCCCACCCAGGTTAGAGCAGTCTCAGCTCTCTGAGGGAATACAGAGCATTGTTGGAAGATCATTGCCCTTCTCTACTCCATCAGCCTAACGGGAGATCTGGAGTAATTAAAGTTTGAGAAGATCATAAATGATGTGGCGAGATGATCTCTACCATCAATCTCCCCAGAGCCCACATCGCTCAGATTCCACAGAATCTAGTAAGGTGGAGATTTAAAAAATAGCAAGGAGGAGCAAACATTGATAGGAGTTACATATCAAAGTGGAAGCTGCAATACAAATGTTGGGTATGTTATATAACAGGAAATGAGATATACACATTCGTGGCTACTGCAGTGATAATGTACTGTTTAAGTTATATCTAAACTCTGTTAACCCAATTGAATGCTAATGCTGGGAAAAATGGATTTCAAGACCACGTGTGAGATGGTTTACATGAGCATTATGTTAAGCACTGAGCTCGAGATCAGGTGATTTAGGAATTGGTGTTGAGTGATCAGAAGAGCTAATTGAAATATTTGAAGGAAAGGACATTTTGGGAACAGTGCCCACAATGTACTGGTTTTCTTTTATGCTGTTTGAGTACACGACAGTTTTTGTTTTATTTGAAGTAACTGTTATAAATATGAGTCATGCAAGCCATCAAGGTGTGAGGAGAAAGTCGGGACTACAGATGCTGGAGATCAGAGGCGAAGAGTGTGGTGATGGAAAAGCACAGCCAGGCAGCATACTAAGAGCAGATAAATCGATGTTTGGGGTATAAGCCCTTCATCAGGAATGAAGCTTATGGGCCAAGGTGGCTGAGGGATAAATGAGAAGGGGGTGCTGCAGGGGGGAGGTTAGCAGGGATTGCGGTAGGTAGGTGAAGGTAGGGTTGAATGTGATAGGTGATGAAGGGAGACAGACCGCCTCATCTACTGCATCCATTGAACCCAATGTGTTCTTCTCTACATTGGCGAGGCAGAAGGTCAACTTGTGGAACATTTCAGAGAACATCTCTGGGACAGCCTCATTGAACAATTCCATCGCCTTGTGGCTGAGCACTTTAACTCCCCTTCCCACTCATGAAGGACATGAGGGGCCTGGACCTGCTCCATCGCCAAACCCGAGCCACCAGAAGCCTGCAGGAAGAAAGCCTCCTCTTCTGCCTTGGGACCCTCCAAACACAGGGGATCATAGTGGATTTCCCCATTTCCCCTAACCCCACCCTATCCCACTCCAACCCTCCAATCAACACCGCCCTTTTGTACATTCCTATGCGTCCACCTTCCTTCCTATCAATCTGGTCCACCCTCCTCTCCGAGTATCACTTTCAACCCCACCTTCACCTACCTATTAGATGAAAGGAAGCAGCTTAGAAAAATGCCAAGTTGTAGTAATCCCGTGGATTCAGAGAAATGTAGGACCCAGCAAAGAATGACCATGAAACTGAGAAGAAAATCGAAAAGAGAAAAAGCATGCAGACGAAAGAAAAACATAAAAACTGCTAAAAAGCATCTATCAAGGTATTAAAAAAATAAAAATAAGGTCAAATGTGGAACAGTTGGTGTGCATTCAGGATAGTTTATTGCAGAGAACAGAGAAATCTCAGGGAAAAGAAACAGTTTATTTGCGTCTATCTTCATTGGGAGAATGTCCAGAAATTCTTCCAGAAATACCAAGTGACCATGGGACTTGTGTAAGTAAAGTCTAAGATTATTCTTATCAATGTTGCGTTCATCTTTGAAAAGAAAGCTGGATTGAATATTTCTAAATCTGACAGACCAGATGTATTTCACACAAGGATTTATGAGGAAGCAACAATAGACATGTTGATTGCATCGCGGATTTTTACTTAACCTTCCGACACATTCTCGAAAGTCATTTAGCCAATCTGTATAAGGCAAAGGTTACAAATATTATCCAACAGTTTAAGAAAGGATGAAGATGGAGAGGAGTGAACTACAGAGCAGTCATCTTGTCATCCGCAGTCGGGTGTTTGTTGGACTCGATTACAAAGAACATGCGACTACATATGTAGAAGGTAATAACATAACTTGGGAGTGTGAGAATATACCGATGAAAGGAAAACCAGAAGTGGCAAACATTTTCTTTGGAATGGTTTGAAGATGATTCTTGTGGACATAGACAATGAAGAACCAATGGATAACGTAGAGTTGAATATTCATGAGATTTTTTTAAAAACTCAAAAAGTAAGCTCATAAGAAAGGTTAAAGCGAGAGGTATGAGGAAGAACATATGAAAATAGCAAAGAAAAAAATTAGTTTTACATTCAGGTGATTGTAATTGGAATATAGAAGACGTCATGCACCAGTTGTATCGAGTGTTCATGAGAGTATTTTGTATTGTTCGGAGTCCCAATCTAAGAAATAAGATATTGACTACAGAGGAACTGCAAAAGGTATTATTCAGATTCATCCCTAAAACGGCAAGATTTTCTGATGTGGAAACTCACCCTGTGATCTCGAGTTTTGAAACATGAGAGGTGGTTGCAGTGAAACTTAGAAACACAGAGGGGACTGAATAACAGGGACATGGAGAAGTACAAGTAGGCGAGATCTGGGAGAATCCCACGAGATTCTACACGGACAAGTAGAGCAGAATAATCAGCAAACAGTTAGTGTCCATTAGAAACCAAAGGGGCAATCTGTGTGTCAAGCTGGAGAACATTGATGGACTGTTACATGAGACCTTCACATCTATTTTACTTTAGAGACGGAGAAGACAAGTACAGAATTCAAGGAGATGGATGGGGAAACTCTTGAACAGATTGATGTAAAATACGAGAAAGTATTTGAGGCTTTTTTCTGTATAAATTTGGACCTAACTCCATGTCTGAATGAGTTGTATCACAGGCGGCTGTTGGGGTGAATGGAGGAAAGACCCTGTCTGAATATTTTAATTAGGATCTGACCATAGAGGAGGTGCCAGAGAACTGGAGAACTGCTAACACGATTCCACTTCACAGTTCGGGTGGGAGAGATAGACCAGGGAACAATAGACGAGCGGGTATTAGGTCACTGTTAAGGAAACCACTGGAGAAAATAGAGAAGGAGAAAATTGAACTCCAATAAGAGTCGAAAGGTCTGATCAGGGATAATCATCATGACTTTATCAGAAGGAAGTGGCATCTAATTGATTTGATTCAATTAGCTTGAGGAGGTCGGTTGTTTAGCTTTGTAGGGAAACCTTTGACAAATTTCCAGCTGGGAAACTGAAAAATAACGTAAAATCTCACAATATAAATGATAACTTGACAAGTTACAACGAAAATTGTCTTAGTGGCAGGAGGCAGAGGGTAGAGAGAGAAGGCTGTTTGTGTGACTGGAGACCAGTGTCCCCTGGTGTACCACAGGGATTAGTGATGTGTCCCTTATTGTTTGTGTTATTCATAACAAAAACAAATGTGAATGTGGAGGGGGCAAGGTGGAGAGGCAGGGAGGTGTGATAAGTAAGTGTACATTTGACATAAAGATTGACCGGTTGGTTTGCAGTGAGCAGGAAGGCCTTAAGTTACAGGAAGATGCAGATGAAATGGTCAGATGGGCAGATCAATAACAGATACAATGTAACCTTGATAAATATGAGGTGATGCACATTGGGAGAAGGAACCAGGCAGTGGAGGACTCAATGAATGGCAGCACACTGGGAAGCTCAGATTGTGCTTCTCCACACATCCCTGAATGTGACTGGACAGGTTAATGCTTAAAAATGTGTTGCTGGAAAAGCGCAACAGGCCAGGCAGCATCAAAGGAGCAGGAGAATTGACGTTTCGGAAATATTCGTGAAGAAGGGCTTATGCTCGAAACAACGATTCTCCTGCTCCTTTGATGCTACCTGACCTGCTGCGCTTTTCCAGCAACACATTTTTTAAGCACTGATCTCCAGCATCTGCAGTCCTCACTTTCTGCTGGGCAGGTTAATGGACTAGTTAAGAATTGGACCTTGAGTATTGTGTTTCCTAATCAGGGTGGAGATATAAGACCTATACAGGGCTTTGGTTCGGCCAAAATGGAATACTATATGTAGCTCTGGGAGCCACATTCCAGGAAGGATGTGATTGTACTGGAGATGGTGCAGAGGTGATTCACCAGGATGTTCCCTGGGATGGAGCATATCAGCTATGGAGAGAGGCTGGATAAGCTCGGGTTGTTTACTTTGGAGCAGAGAAAGCTGAGGGGTCAGTGATTCAGAAGGATAAGATTATAAGCGACACGGACAGGGGGGATAGACAGCAGCTGTTCCTTTTAGTCAGAGGGTCAAGAACAAAGGAGCACACTTTTATAGTGAAAAGTTTGAGGTTCAGAGATGATTTAAACATTTTTTCACCTCGAGGTGTGGGCTTCTGGGATTACTTCCCGAGAGGGGAATTATCACGAGTAACCTCACAATCGTTAAAAAGTACTTGGGCAAGCACTTGGAAGTGTTTTAACATTCCAGGCTATGGGACTGCTGTAGACAGTGGGACTAATATAGATCGTGCTGTACTTCTGTCGGCACAGAGTCTTTGCTCCCGTGAGTGTACCATGTGGAATGTCAATTATTGGAGCATTTTAAGGCAGGAATTGATGGGTTTCTGAAGAGTTATATTCATAAGGGTTATAAGTGTGAACTGTAATAGCTTGTTAAATTATGTCAATGTGAGAAATATGAGAAAACAAGTGTAGTTTCCTTGCAGTTTAGAACCAGAGAATGGAGAATGGGGAACAGGGAAATGGCAGAACTATGAAGCCACTACTTCAGTTCTGTCTTCACAGAACTTTCTAACAATATAAGGAAAACCAAGTCTGGTGTGGGAAAATGATAGAGTACGTGGAACATAGAACATAGTAAGTAAATGGTTTAGCAGAAATTATTGTGACTGAATGTAATAGTCATAGACAACACTAACATAGATTTATGAAATGGGAATTATGTTTGAGAAGCAGACTGGCTGACAAATGAAAGAGCAGTAATGGATGTAAAACATTTTGATTTTTAGGAAAATGTTGGTAAAGCTCCAAGCCCAATTTGCAATATCAAATCTGAGTGGATTGGGGCTAATATATGGACATGTCTTGAGAATGGGACAGCTGGCAGTAAACAGTGAATAGAAATAAACAGACTCATCAAGCAACAGCCTGACATTGTCTGTAAGGTATGATTCTGTGAGTATGACTATGACCTAGACACCCCATCACCTTCCCCGGATATGTTCTGTCTCATCAGCAGGATGGACACAGCAGAGGTGGCGGCACAGTGGGATGCAGTTAGAAGGGAATTGCTCTTGGAGCCCTCAACAGTGACTCCGTATCCCATGGCATTAGTTTGCATTTGGGAAAGGAAACCTCCTGCTGATTACCAAGTACCAGCGTCTCTCAACTGATGTATCAGTACTCCTCCATGCTGACCAACACTTGGAGGAAGCACTGAGGGTAGCATTCTGGGTGGGGTATTTCAATGTTCACCACCAACAGTATCTCAGCTACAGCATTATTGATCGAGAAGGCTGGGTCCTCAAGGATATAACTGCTAGAGTGGTTCTGCGGCAGGCAGTGAAGGAACCAACAAGAGGAAAATATACACTTGACCACAGCCTTACTAATCTGCCAATTGCAGAAGTATCTGTCCATGACAGTATCGGTAAGAGTGACCACCGCATAGTCATTGTGAAGACAAAGTCACACCTGCATATTGAGAATAACATTCACCATTTTGGGTGGTACTATCACAGTGCGAAATAGGGCAGACTTCGAACAGATCTAACAGTTCAAGTCTGGGTGTCCATAAGGTGCTGTGGTTCATCTATAGGAGCAGAATTGTACAGCCACACAACCTCATGACCTGGCATATCCCCCTCGCAACAATTACCATCAATCCAGAGGATCAACATTGGTTCAATGGATGTGCAGGATGGCAGGAGCAGCACCAGGCAAACCTGACAATGAAGTGTCAGCCTGGTGAAGCCACCAAACAGGACTACTTGTGTGCACCAAACAGCATAAGCAGTAAGTGATAGACAGAGCTAAGTGATCCCATAAGCAAAGGATCAGATCTAAGCTCTGCAGTCCTTCCACATCTAGTCGAGAAACGTTGGAGAAAATTAAACAATTCACTGGTGGAAGAGGTTTCACAAATAACCCCTTCCTCCATGATGGAAGAGCCCAGCACTTCAGTGTATAAGATAAGGCTGATGCATTCGTAACAACCTTCAGTCAGAAATGTTGAGTGGATGATCCATTTCAGCCTCCTCCAGTGATCCTCAGCGATTCAGTTACAAGTCATCAACCAATTCGAGTTGGAGATACTGAATACTCAAAGGGTCCATACTCTGACAGCATTCTGGCAATTGTACCGAAAACTTGTGCTCCATACCTTGCCACTCCCCTAAACAAACTCTTTCAATACAGTTACAATGGCTTTTCCTGATTATGTGGAAAATTACCCCAAGTATCTCCTGTATATAAAAAGCAGAACAAATCCAATCTGGCCAATTACAACTCCATCAGCCTACTCTCGATCATCAGTAAAGTGGTGGAAGGTCTCAGTGCTTTTAAGCAGCAACCTGCTCAGCAATACCCTGGTCAATGATGACCAGGTTGGGCTCCCCCAGGACCACTCAGCTCCGGATCTCATTACCTTGATTCAAACATGGACAAAAGAGCTGAATTACAGAGGTGGGGTGAGAGTGACAGCTCTTTAAATCAAGGCTGCCTTCGACCAAGTGTGGTATCAAGGGGCCTTAGCAACACTGGAATCAATGGGTATCAGAGGCAAACACCCCGCTGCTTAGAATCATACCTGACACGTAGGAAGATGGTCGTGGTTGATGAAGGTCAGTCAACTCAGCTCCATGTCTGTAGGAGTCCCTCGAGCAGTGAACAGAAACTTCTTCAGGGCTGCTTCATCAATGACCTTCCCACCATGTTAAGGTCAGAAGTGGGGATGTTCGCCAATGATTGTACAATGTTCTGCAACATTTGTGGCTCCTCAGATACTGAAGCAGTCCATGTTCAAACACGACAAGATCTGGACAGTATCCAGGCTGACAAGTGGCAAGTAATGTTCAGCCCACACGAATGCCAGACCATGACCATCACCAATAAAATACAATCTAACCTGCCCCTTGGCATTCAATGGTGTTACTATCACTGAATCCCCCAGTATCAAAGTCCTGGTGGGTAATCATTGCTCAGAACCTCACTGGTCTCCCCACATGAACACT
Source organism: Hemiscyllium ocellatum (assembly GCF_020745735.1). Classification (NCBI taxonomy): domain Eukaryota; kingdom Metazoa; phylum Chordata; class Chondrichthyes; order Orectolobiformes; family Hemiscylliidae; genus Hemiscyllium; species Hemiscyllium ocellatum. The sequence continues at coordinate 24,412 of NW_026869097.1, read as the reverse complement.
GTAACTATAAGAGCAAGTCTGAAGCTAGGAATGCTGCGGCGAGTAACTCACATCCTGACTTCCAAAATTCTGTCCATCATCTACAATGCATGTCAATACAATATAGGTCAGAAGTGTGACAGAAGACTCCCAGTTTGCCTGGATGAGTGCAGCTCCAACAACACTCCAGAAGCTTTATACCATCCAGGACAAAGCAGCCAGTTTGACTGGCCCTTCACCCACAATGCTCCACCATCAAAGCGCAGCAGCAGCAGTGTTTTACTATCCACATGCTGCAATGAAATGATTCACCAAAGATCCTCAGAAACCATCTTCCCAATTCATGACCACTTCTATCTAGAAGGACAAGGGCTCCAGATGTATGGAAATACCATCATCTTTAGGTTCCCCTCCAAGCCATTCACCATCCTGACTTGGAAATATATCACAGCTCCTTCACAGTAGCTGGGTCAGAATCCTGGGATTCTCTCCCTAATGGCATTGGAGGTCAACCACAACAGGTGGACTGCAGTGTTCAACAAGGCAGCTCACCACCACCTTCTCAAGAGCAACTAGGGACAGGCAATAAATGCTGGCCCAGCCAGTGACACCCAGATTGACGAAATACAGAAATAGAAATTAACAGAGGACGGTTGCTGAGGTATCACAGAGATCGGTGTTTGGGGCCCAGCTGTTCACAATGTCCTTTAAATATTTGGTTGCTGGAATCAGATGCAATACATCCCAGCCTGCTGACAGCACTAATGGATGTGGGATTGTGAGTGGGTGCGGAGGATGTAAAAAATCACCAAGAAGACTAAGACAAATGGAGTGAATGGGTAAATACGTGACAGATGGAGAACAATGTGGATAGAGGTGACGGTGTGCCCTTTGGTGGAAATGATAAACTGGAATCCTACAATTTGAAAAGGATTGGTTGAAACACGTTGATTTACAAAGGGCCATATGCTCCTTTTTGTTGTTTCCTTCTGCATCAACCTCTGAGGTCCCTGCAGCGCAGTGAGTTCTGTAACCAGAAGTCAATACTGGGCATGGCATTGACACGCTGACCAGTGTACACAGACCCACCAAGTGGGGAGCTGTAACACGGAAAAGGATCTGTATATCCTTGTACATATGTCGCTGAAAGCAATATTGCAGAAACAGAAAGCAGTGAGGAAGATAAATGGTGCCTGACCTTCATTTCAGGGGGATGTGAGTCCAGGAGAAAGGGTGTCTCAGTGCAGCTGTACAGGGCCTTGGTAAGATATCATCTCGAACATTGTGCAGTATTGTGTGCAGTTTTGGTCTCCTTACCTAATAAAGGAAAACCTGACATTGAGGGAGAGCAGTGACGGATGACCAGACTGATCTCTGGGATGACAGGCTTGTTGTGAGAGCAGAGTTTGGGGTGACTGGGCCAGTATTCCATGGGGTTTAGGAAAATAAGTGGAGATCTCAGTGAAATTTACAAAACTCTGACAAAGTGAGACAGATTGGAAGCAGGGATGATAATTCCCCTGGCTGGGACTTCTAAAACAAGGGGCCACAGTATTAGGTACAGGCAGTCACTCTGCATTGAGATGATAATAAATATCTGCACTCACTGACTGGGGAACCTGGGGAATTCGTTCGCACCTGGAAACCGAGTCACTGAATATAAATACGGATTTAGAGACAGTAAAGGGATGGTGGGAGAGCAGGAGTATGGTATGGAAATTATATTGAATTGGTTAGCAACTCGATGAACCAAACATACTACTGCACCGCCTATTTTATAGCTTCCCAAGGTTACTCACATTAACAGATATGTATATCGTGTGGGGTAAGTATATTGAGGAGATTTTTTTTCCATGAACTTAGAATGGGGAGGCCAAATGTGTTTTCCATTCCCGATGTTTCTGTGCAGTCTGTGGAAAAGCTCTGTAAAATGCTGTCACAAGCTCTCAGGTGTTAGTAAGGAGGTTTCTGCAGGGTCGACAGGACTGTGTTCCCATTCCCTTTTCCCACATTGCTGCTGAGGCCGGATGTTCTGTCCGGTTTCATCCTTTCAGACCTCTGAGTAGTTTGATACAAGTGAGTGCCTTGCTTGGCCGTTTCAGAGACCATTGAAATGTTTATCACATGTCAGGGTCTTTGGAGTCACTTTTAGGCCAAACCAGGAAATCATGGGAGATTCACTTCCTAAAAGTACATTGGAGAAGGAAATTCTGTTTACAATCCATATTGGCTTCAAGGTCACTGTTACTGACCCCAGATTTTAGATCTCGATATTTTATTAATTGTCTTTAACTTCCTCCCGCTGCCAGATCATTAGCCTGGTCTGGCTTAATAATCCAGTGACATTTCCACAACAGCACCATCTCCACATGGGGACCTGTCGGAAACCACACTGAGCACGTTATTTCTGTGCTGCTTGACACCTCTGCCAAAAATAACTCCCACTAATTTGACTCATGATGGGACTGAGGAGGTGGTAATTGGTCAGATTGTAATTATTCCCGTCTTAGGGGACGGGACTTAGCTGAGTAATTTTCCACATTGCCAGGGAGATGTCAAAGTTGGAGCTGTAATGAAAAAGCTTCCCCATGGACACGGCTTGTTGTGCAGCACAAGTCTTCAGTCTATTGCAGAAATGGAGTCAGGACCCATTGTCTGTGTCGTATCTGCTCTGTTCAGTTGTTTTTTCATCTCACGTGCCACGAATCAAATTGGTTGAAGACTGGCATCTGTGATTTTGAGGGCATCGTGACGATGGTAAGGTGTATCATCGATTCAACACTTCTGGCAGAAGATTGTGCAGATAAAACATCCTTCTCTTTTACACTGATGTGCAGGTCTGTTCCATTATTTAGGATGGGGATGTTTGTGGAGCCCTCTCCTCCAGTCATTTGTTTAATCGTCCATCATCATTTATGAAGGAATGTGACAGGACTGCAGGGCTTCGATCAGATCTGTTGGTCAAGTCTGGTAGCTTTAATGAGTTAGCATCAGGTTAAGGTTCATGTGATTCTGACTCTGACATGTTCACCCACACTCGTCACTGAGTCATAGATGGTGTTGATGGTAATGACAGACTGAGGTGTTATCCTGGCAAAAAGTTACAGGTTGTGGCTGAATGCATGTCTGCTTCTCCAGCTGCTGTGGTCTACAGCACTACATGAATACGCAGTTTCCAGCTGCAATACCTGCAATGCAATTCTGCTGCCTGTTCCACAATTCTCATTGAGACCTATTCACCCATCAGCCCTGCACTCAGTGACCTTACCTGGTTTCTGTTGTGGCAATACTTCCATTTTCAAACTCTCATTCTGCTGAGGGTCTATCTCCTCGGGTCATGCTTCCAATCTGATACATTCCGCAAAAGCATTTAACTGATCTTAATTCAAATGCTTAAATCACCTGAATCTTTTTCCTTGAGAAATACCATCTTCTGTGTTTAAAGTGAATGTTTTTCCTCTGTTCCTTTCCCTAACCATGAATAAGAGCTCTGTAGTGTCAGTGATGCCAGAGTTATGTAGTTTCAGGGCCAATGAAATCTCTGGATTCCCAATCATATTCACCACATTGTATGTTTTCTCTTTTGGTTTGATGCCTTATCACTCATGGCTGCCTTGTTCTCCCATGAGTATGTTTCAAGTTCTTGGGGTTGCATTTCTGGTATTATCTTCCGAATTATCCCCAGAGCCTCCTCCCAATGCTGCTCCATGGTCATTCCTGCTCTGCTTTCCTTCCAATTAACTCTGGCCAGCTACGACTGCATGTATTTGTAGTAACATTGCTTAATTATAATCATGTTACATCTTGAAGAGAGCGTTAGATATAAACTGAAAGAAGGAGTTTTGGGAGATGGGACACGAAGAATAATTGGTGGGTTTCTTAACTAGATACAAAGGGAGAACGAGAGAGAGGATATAGATATGGAGATGTGGAAAATGAGAAAACTACATTCTTGAAATAAGTAGATGAACATCCCCCAATGTTTTGGCAATGCCTGTGTGCTGTGGTCCTTTGTACAGTGCATGTACAACAGAGTCATATTTCAAATGCTGAGTATGATGCCAGAATATATATCTCCAATAATATGACAGACACTGGCTTTGGAAAGAACCCAGCAGGCCAACATATTGAAGTCCGGTAGAAAGGGGATTAACTGAAGTAAGTTGGGACACCAGAATCAAGACTTTGGAGCAAACATCCTGGTAAGAATGGGAGATTAGAGTTGGGAATCCCAGAAAAGGAGGGAACGTTGAGATGATCAAATCATGTTTTAATGCATCATTTTTCATTAACTGTGTCTCTGTTGTTAATTTACAATGTGTTGTGCACATATGAAAAATGCGACTTATCTGCACACACATTGATTAAACAGTATGTATAAAACCACTTTTCCACCATTGAAACTGTCCTGTTGTTGTGTTACGAGGATACATGAACACCAACAAGCCACCAAAAGACATGACGCACTATCACTATGTTCCATACATACAGACAAAGAAGGGCACCACTTTGACTGGGACAAAGCACACACACATACTAAGACACGCAAGGACCTTCTTAGAGGAATGATATTCTAACCAGAAGTCCATCAATAAACGCATCAATTTAGATCCTGTCTACATTCTCTTGTTAAAATAACCGGAAATGACATCACCCACTTTAAGAAACCAAGATCTATCAATAGAGAGGCGGGAGATACTACCAGCACTTCAGCAGATACTCTCATTGATGATGTCACCTAGTCATGGTGATGAAACTACTGAAAACATACTCAGTGAGCTAACTTGCACACATATAAATTGTTGTTTTTTTGTTTATTAGTGGAATTTAGGAGTTCTCTGTTGCTCACGTTTTGACAGATTATGATGTGAGGTGAGTTTTTCTAGGTGTGTGGTTTTAATTAACAGAGGGGTTCGACATTGATGTCATAACAGTTTGGGGCCTTGCCGTATGCCATTTGGACAGACTTGAACAGATTTGAGATACAACAGCTCCCAGCAAATTCCAACTCATTGCAATTAGTGACTTTGATCTTCAAATAAAACCAGTGGGAAAATTCGTTTAATGTTGTAACTTGTGGTTGGTTAAACGAAAAGTGAGGGAAATGGCTTTTAACATTACATAGAACATAGAACATAGAAAAATACAGCGCAGTACAGGCCCTTCGACCCTCGATGTTGCGCCGACCAAAGCCTACCTAACCTACACTAGCCCAATAACCTCCATATGCTTATCCAATGCTCGCTTAAATGACCATAAAGAGGGAGAGTCCACCACTGCTACTGGCAGGGCATTCCATGAACTCACAACCCGCTGAGTAAAGAATCTACCCCAACATCTGTCCTATACCTACCACCCCTTAATTTAAAGCTGTGTCCCCTAGTAACAGCTGACTCCATTAGCGGAAAAAGGTTCTCACTGTCAACCCGATCTAAACCCCTAATCATCATGTACACCTCTATCAAATCTCCCCTAAACCTTCTTTTCTCCAATGAGAACAGCCCCAAGTGCCTCAGCCTTTCCTCATACGAACTTCCTACCATGCCAGGCAACATCCTGGTAAACCTCCTCTGCACTCGTTCCAATGCCTCCACATCCTTCCTATAGTATGGCGACCAAAACTGCACACAATACTCCAGATGAGGCCGCACCAGAATCTTATACAACTGCAACATGACCTCAGGACTCCGGAACTCAATTCCGCTACCAATAAAGCCCAGTACACCATATGCCTTCCTCACAGCACTATTTACCTGGTTGGCAACTTTCAGAGATCTGTATACATGGACACCAAGATCCCTCTGCTCATCCACACTACCAAGTTCCCTACCATTAGCCCAGTAATCCATCTTCTTGTTACTCCTACCAAAGTGAATGACTTCACACTTAGCTACATTGAACTCCATTTGCAATCTTTCTGTCCAGCTATGCAACTTATCTATATCCCGCTGTAAACTTCCACATCCTTCTTTGCTGTCCACAACTCCACCGACTTTCGTGTCATCCACAAACTTCTCACCCTGCTTTCAAGCCCTCCTCTAGGTCACTTATGAAAATGACAAACAGCAATGGTTCCAAAACAGATCTTTGTGGAACACCGCAAGTAACTGCACTCCAAGATGAACATTTACCATCAACTAAACAGGTTCCCAAATTTTCAAAGGAAGTTCAGAAAGACAGAAGGAGGACTTTTTTTTAGAATTAGCAAATCGGTAGGAATTGGGTTTAACCAGGGAGAAAAGGGAAGCTGAAATTGTAATGGAGTTGGTCAAGCACTTTGATGGATCAGAGAAATGGGCAACTGCAGTAGGGTTATAAAAACTTAAATTGCAAATGTGGCACCTGGAGTTTAAAGATAAATAAAGGAACGGAAACAGAGAAAGAGACGAAAGAGAAAGACAGGAAAAAGAAAGAGAGAGGGGAATTGAAATTCAGAAGTTGGGAAATAGACAAGAAAGTTAAATGAACAGGATGGAGATGAAGGGAGAACGTAGGGATATATACAACTAGGTTAGTAACTTGCCATATTTCGGTGAGAAAAATGTCAAAAACTTTTTTTATTTCGTTTGGAAAAATAACTAGGCAGATGACGTGTCCAGTGAATTTGTGGGTAATGCTGCTTAAGACTAAGCTGGTGGGCACAGCTGGTGAGAGATGTGCAGCACTGTCAGATGAGGGATCAAGAGATGATCAATATGTCTAATTGGCTACTTTGATTGGTTATGAATTGGTACTGGAAGCATATAGACAGAAGTTCAGAAAAATAGAGAGGAACCAGGTCAGACTTACATTGAGATTGAAGGAATTAACCACAATCATTTTGACAGGTGGGTGCTGGCCTTAAAAATGGATAAGACCTGTGAGACTTGAAGGAAGATTAATCTGTTGGAGATTTTAAAAGACTTACTTCCAGAGATAGTAAGAATTCAAGTGAATGAATAGAAAATTCATAAGTGAGAAGCATGGCAGAAATGGCAGGCAAATATGCATTGTGGAATGTGATGAAATTTAGCCTCTGGCAAGAATTTCATCCTGTGAGGGATAGAAATTGGGAGAAGGGACGATCACACTCTACAAAGCGAACAGTAGCTCACAATAGTTTACCACAGTGAGTAACAGAGTGTCAGTTCCTGGAATACAGTTTGTTCTTGGGAACGATTTAACAGGAGGCGAGATGGGATAGGCACCCCTTGTGGTGGAGAAGCCAAAGGCTGACTAGGGAATTGGTGAGTTAAAAGAAAATTACCCAGGATTTTTTCCAGACTGTGTAGTAACAAGATCCCACTTTCATAAGTTACAGCAGGAAGGAAAAACGAACGAAAAAGACAAATGAGTTGATGCTCAGTGAACTGACACCCTGTTTGATGTGACAGTGCAGGAAAAACCTGAACAGGCAGAGGTGTTCCGTCCCGGAAAGGCTAATGGATGTACAACAGAGATATATACACACACATACACATGCACACACAGAGAAAATGAATCAGAATATATTGTTGAACGTTATTAACTTAAAGATAAAATCATAAAATTAAAATGGAGACCCCGATAGGTTACTTATTGCACAAGAATGATTAAGTTCCACACTGGCCTGACAATATTTTAATGTGTATATGACAAACAAATTGTCGGAGATAGTTGTGGACAACGACAAATCTCTCGCATTGTTTGGAATATTTAAAGACCAGAATATGAGACTATTTCATTGGAGTCTTACCTTACCGACTTTAAACTTACAAAATGTATATGCTGTGGCTCCTACAACGTGATAGCAGATGTGTTTTCGTGGATTTAAAGGAAAAAGTGTAGATGCGTTATGACTTATTCCAGTGTTGTATTGGTGTACAGAATTCATATGAATGATATAACTGAGATTAACACTTTGGTATTTCATAAAATTGGGATTAAGAATTAGAGGAAAACAAATGTAGCCATCTTTTCATTCAGCTAGCTCATTTTATTTTCTGAAGCGGAGAGATGTTATGAAGACAAAAACATATATGGACACTTTAAGACAGATCGGGTTTTGCTGAATAGAAATTAAAGCCACAGATGCCAGCTGAAGGTCACACTGTGCCATCCAACAGTGGAGCTGCTGCCATCCAACAGTGAGCAACTGCTGTAGAGCAGGAGTGCTAACTGGCCATCTCAAACACTCTCTCTCAAAGACACATGTTCATGCAAACCTCTTTGCAATAAAAAAATGACCCAGGGAGATCAGCAGCTGAAAGAGTGAAGACAGCGGGGAAGATAGAGACTGTATGGTCTTAAGATTGTAATGTTTAATATGTCGGTTGTTGGAACAACATATTTTGACAGAGTTCGAGTCAGATAGTAAGTAGCTAATAAAAGAGGGACTTGTATTTGTGAATAGTTGTTGTTTAGTGTTCACTATTAAGGTTAAGAAACTAACTTGTTAATTTTTGTTTAAAAGGAGGTCTGTGTCACTCATATTTTAACAGATTACGAGGTGAAGTGAGCTGTTCTGGGTGTTTGGTTTTAATTAACAGAGGGGTTCGACTCCACCTTATTAATGTCCATCCACGCTCACCCCATTTCCCTGCAGTTGGCCCATATCCTTCCAGTCCTTTCCTATCCAAATATTTATCCAAACGCATTTGAAATGTCGTTAATGTACCCCCCTCAACTACATCTGCGAGTAGCTCATCCACGTACCAGCCTCTGTGTAAAGAAGTGGCCCCTCAGGTTCCCTTTTATTCCTTTCCTTCTAACGTTAAATGATCCTCTCTCGTCCTTGATTCTCTACAACTTGGAAAAAGACTGAGAGCATTAACCCTATCCATACCCCTCGTGATTTTATACAGCTCTATAACAACTCCCCCAGTCTCCTACACGCTAAAGAAAATGTCCTATCTTGTCCAACCTCTCCCTATAACTCAGATCATTGGGTCCTGGCAACGTCCTTGTAAATTTCTTCTGTACTCTTTCTAATTTAATAACATCAACCACATAACAAGGTGACAAACCTGAACACAATACTCCAAGTGCGGCCTTACCAAAGCCCTGTATAACTGCAACATAAATTCCCATCTTCTATACTCAATATCCTGCCTGATGAAGGCCATTGTGCCAAATGCCTTCTTCACTGCCCTGTCTACCTGTGACTCCACTCTCAGGGAACCGTGCACCTGAGCACCAAGGTCTCTCTGCCCCCTGCACCCCTTAAGGCCCTCCCATTCACCATGAAACTCCTACCTTGATTTGAATTTCCAAAATGCAATACCTCACGCTTCTATATTAAATTCCATTTCTCGGCCCATTTCCCCAACTGATTAAGGTCCTGCTGCAATTTCTGATAATATTCCTCACTGATAATGCTCCCACTTACTTTAGTGTCATCTGCAAACTTATTAATCATACCTTGTACATTCTCAACTAAATCATAGATAACAAACAGCAATGGACCCAGCCTCCAGCCTGACAAACATCCTTCCACTAAACCATCTGCTTCCTACCATCAAGCCAACTGTGTATCCAATTGGACAGTTCCCACACATTCTACGTGTTGTAACCTTCCTGAGCAGCCTGCCGTGTGGAAACTTATCAAACCTCATCAAAGGACTCTAAGAAATTTGGGAAGCATGATCTCCCAAACACAAGTCTATGCTGACTGCTCCGAATCAAACCCTGTGGAAGTAATGGGTGCAGTCAATGGCATGCTGTCCTTCATTGTAAGATGATTCGAGTACATAAGTAAAGCCATCTTTCAGCTGTTGTAGAACCTTGCTGAGAGAGCATTTGGGGCATTCTGTACAGATTTGATGTCCTTTGTAAGGAATGGTTCCCGTACGACAGACACGGATGATGGTAACATGAGGATAGAGTGTAGAAACTGAGTATTTAACCTGTAGAGTGTGAGAGACGAAAAATGGTGATGCTGAAACATGAGGAGTGGCAGCGGTCTCTTATTTCCAAAACAGAAATTCCATACTTTACCCAGGAGTTATTGGTTTGATTTATTGACACGTGTACCTCAGTACAGGGAAACACTTTATTTATTCGCAATGGAGGCAGATCATAGTAAGCATGGCCAGACAGATCGTAGGTTGGAAATAGACTTGGACAGAGTAAGGCATACAGGTTACACTGAATAGGACGTGCACTAGACAAGATCAACATGAACAAGATCAGCATTATTTGATCTTAGAGAGTCCATTCATCAGTCTAGCGTGACTTTCCTAATAGTTTATATGCCTAAATTAACTCTCCCCACGTTATTGTACAGTCGACGTGTGAACACGTACTGAACGTTATGTTCCTCACAATCCCCAACAGCAGCCACAATACCTTCCATCTGAAACAGGTAGCCATTCCCACCAGCTTCCACCCTACATAGAGAACACCAGGCTGGCTTCTCGGAGATGGAAGGTGCCTTCTTGTGACTTCACACAAGACATATGGCTTCCCTCCTCACCGCTAGAAAACCGCGTTAAAGTCCCACGTGTGTATCATGACAGACAGAACTACGAGGAACAACGTGGACCAGTCTGTCTGTGCAGCCTCTGCTCCACTTGGTCATCATGTTAGAGCATCAGTTAGGAGACAATGAGGACTGCAGATGCTGAAGATCAGAGTAGACAGTGGTTTGCTGGAAAAGCACAGCAGGAGAATCGATGTTTCGAGCATAAGCTGTTCATCAGGAATCAGCATCAATTACCTCATTCTGCCCCGTGTAAGTGCATTGAGGTGGGAATGGTCTCCTACTGTTCCTGTGTAAGTCACTCAAGGGACTGACTGGCTTCTTCCTCGTCCGATTGGACAGAGCCAAGGGCCTGATTGGGTTACCGCTCGTTCCTGTATGACAGCTCGATGTGCTGACTAGTGTGTTGATGCTGTAGCTTTACGAGGTTATTTTGTTCTGGTTTATTTTAAGAGAGAGATTGAATGACCGTTCCCAAGCTGGCTAGTTAGGACCACTTGAGTAAACAACTAGTGAGGCCTTGGGTTTATTTTAATGCAGATGGAATTGGTGTGGTCAGCTCTCACAGATTAGGATTTCTGGGTTTTGGTTCCTCAGTAACATCAGAAATTATTGGGGTCTCCACCGAGTTGAAAGTTTTAGTGAATGTCTCCTGGCAGCAACTCTCGATGAATTTTCTCTTGATGCTGTTTTTAAATCCTAAATTGCAGAAATATTTGTGTCATTCAGTGTCTGAATATTCCTTTTTTCCAAGGGCTGTGCTCATGTGATTTTCCAGTATTGGAACAGTTCATTAGTATTAGTTCCTAGATCTATTATTCTGTTAACTTGTCCAATATAATTACGTTATTCTAAATTCCTCTTTTTTTGTTTTTTTTAATCTATTGTGTTTAAGTAAATGGTGTTACGCTTCATACAGAATTGTTTGACCAGTCACATTGCATCTGGAACAGACACTTACATTTCCTTTAAAATAAGAAAACATTAGAGTCTCGGCTACCACCTTCAAATATTGTCGAGGGGTTCTGGTGCGGCCCATCACACTAGAATCCTTCTCTTCCTGAGTAATAGGCTGGAGGCACTGAATGGGCTGTCCCTGTTCTTCTCCAATAGTGTCAATGGGCTGAACGACTTCCTCATATTCCTGTGAAACCAGTGTGAGGTGCGGAATGATCTCTTGTTTTACTGTGGCAATGTGCAGTGTCAGACAGTCCTTTATATGAATGTTACTGACTCTTTAAAAGCACAAACCTCAATGGAGTCCATGTCTTGCTGCACATGGACACAGTCCAGTTCAGGAGCTGACGGGGGCATCAAATTATTCTGAACATTGTGGAATCCTCTGTGACCATCCCCACTTCGGATCTTATGGTGGGGAGGGTGGGGGCGGGGAAACATTGATGAAGCAGCTGAAGATGTTTGTGAAGAGGAAGCTACCCTGAGGATTTCCCACAGAGGTGACCCAGGACTGAGATGATGAACATCTTCCTTTGTGCCATGTTTGACTCCAAACACTGGAGAGTTTTCTCTGATTCCCATTAAGTTCAGATTTGTTAAGCTCCTTGATATCAACAGAAGCCTTGATATCAGGACCAGTCATTTTTACCTGACCCCTTGTGTCAACCCCTTTTGTTCGTATCGATAGACCATGGTATAGGAGCAGCAAGGGTTTTCTTCAAACAGGTGGCATTGAATGTCAGCATTTCTCTTCGCAAGAGTGTTCGGGGAGCTCGATGACTGAAAGTATTTGAAGAGGAGGTAGATGGAGATTGACCTGTCAGAGAGTTGAGGGCGATGAGGAATTGGGTATGAAAGAGGATTTGAGACCAAGAGCAGATCAGTCATGATCTTAGTGAAAGGCAAGGCAGGGTTGGGGAGTGAATGACCTGCCCCTGTGTCTGATGTTCTCACATTCTGTTATTGGAAAGTTAGTGGGTGTTATTTTCATGGATGTTCTGTTATTGAATGTTGCCATCAGGGAGACCAGAGGATTTTGTGAGCCATCGCTGGGTGAGGTATGGGGGCTGTATTCATAGTGAATTTGGGTCTACAACATGACCAACAAATAGAGCACAAGTTTCAGAGAGGGGAAGCTCAGTAAAGAGAGATGAGGGGCCTCTTTCATACCCAGCCTGGGTTTTACAATTACATTTCTCAAATAACTTCGAAGCGTGTGGGACAGTCTTGAAGGGCCGAATGATCTCCTCTGTTTCTGTGCACCAGGTTATAGGAGTAAGTAGCCTCTAAATGCTACTGCCTAACAGGTTTAATGGGCTGAATGGAACACAGGAACACGGGATTGAGGGACAGGAGTGAGTCATTAGACACTTTGAGCCTTCTCCACCAGGCACTAAGATTGTGGCTGATCAGGTTGTGGTCTCAGCCCCACTTTCCTGTCTGTGTCCCATTATCCATGACTCAGTTCTCTGTCAAATATTTCACTAACGCAACTGTCAATCAATGTGAACATAGAGGCACGATAAACTTGCAGTGAAGAGGATTCGGATTTGAACGGTACTTTCAGAATTTTTCGTCATCCCTCTTATAGAATCAGTGTCATGCAGAGTAGAAACAGACCCGTTAGTCCAATCTGTTCACTCCGATCAGATATCAAATCTGATTTAGTCTCATTTGCCAGCATTTGGCCAATATCCCTCGTCTTTCAGATACCTTTTAAAGGTGCGATTGTAACCGCCTTCACCACTTACTCTGACAGTACTTTCTGTACACACACCACTCTCTGTGTGAAACATTTATCTTCAGGTCCCTTCCAAATTATTCGTCCTCTCCCCTCCAACCTATGCTCTCCTGATCTGGGATCCTGCGGAGCAGAACATGGCTGTTCAGAATAACACTCCAGGGGGAAACACTTCAAACTAATCAACCCCTCCCTAAAGCTCAAACCTCCAGTCCTGGGACATCCGTGTAAATCTTTTCTGCAGAAAACTGAGTTGTACGCAGTATTCTTAAAGTGGCCTCACCAACATCCTGAACAGATACGACATGCCACCACAACTCCTATACTCAATGCTCTGACTGATTAAGGCAAATGTGTAAAATGTGTACTGTACCGCACTGTCTGCATTCGACTCCACTTTAGAGGAAGAATGTACCTGCAGCCCTATGTCCATTTGTTTCACAACACTCACCAGGCCCTTACCATTAAGTGTATCATTTCTGCTCTGATTTGCCTTCCCAAAATGCGTAACCTCGTATTTATCTAAATTAAACTTTATCTGTCACTCCTTGACCCTTTGTCCCATCTCTTTGTGGTCTCGTTGTACTCCACCTTGATATGTCATCTGTAAACTTACTAACTATGGCTCCAATATCCACATCTAAATCCTTGACATAAATGATGAAATGCAGTGAACTCAGTCTTGATTCTTACAGCACACTGCTGCTCACAAGCCTCCAGTCTGAAAAATACCCCTCTTCCTTAAGCCAATTGTGACGAGCTTCTTCTGTATCCCCATGTGACTGAACCTTACTGATCTGCCTACCAATCAGAATGTTATGAACACCTTGCTGAGGTCCATATAGACAATGTCTACCCAACTGCCTTCATCAATCTTCTTTGTCACCTCTTCATGAAACGCAACCAATTTAATGAGACATGATTTCCAATGCAGAAAGCCATGTTGTCTACCCCGATCAGCCCTTACCTTCCCAAATGTATGTAAATGCTATCCCTCAGAATCTCCTCCAACAACTTACCCACCACCGACATCTGGCTCACCGGTCTATAGTTCCCCGGCTTTTTGGGCCACTGTTTCCTTTTCTAGTCCCACTCCTCCACTGCTCACAACAAATGTTAAATGTAACCAGGTCGGTGATATGGCCGATGATATTGGTCTCAGACTGGGTCAGGGTCAGTTTTAGGAACAAGTCAGGCTAGTTTCTTTAATCTGCTCAAATAGCACGTTTATGATCCAGAGCAATGTTACTCCAACTATGATGGAATGATGAATGGCAAACTGTTTGGTTATTGCAAATAAAGAATCGATATTTCCCTTTCTAAAAACACTGACACACACACACACACACACACACACTAAACAAAATCTCTACAATTTCACGTTGAGAGAACCTTGTCCAGATATTATTGGAACTCATGACATACGGAAAAACTGACAGATTGTCCAAAATGTGATTCTGCTTCTGAGGATATTCTACTCACACAGCTGCTAGCAATAGGATTTTATCCTGGGAGAGTTGGATTTGGCTGAATTCCCTTTGCATTAGGCTGCCGGGAGGTTCCAGGTTAGCACAGTGGCTCAGTAGTTTGCACTACTGCCTCACAGCATCAGGGACACGAGTTCAATTCCAGCCTCGGGTGACTATCTGCTTGGATTTTGCATCATCTCCCCTTGTCTGTGTGAGCTTCTGATGGGTGGTCCCGTTTTCTCCCCCAAGCCAAAGCTGTATAATTCAAGTGGATTGGACAAATAGTCCATAGTGTTCAGCGATTTCTACTTTAGGTGCACTAGTCAGGGGTAACTGTAAGGGCATGGGAAGGTTACTATTTGGAGGGTTAGTATGGACTTGTTGGGCCGAAGGGCTTGTTTCCACACTGCAGGATTCTATAAAAATAAGAATTGGTAACAATAACAGTAGAGTTTTGTTTTAGCTCGCACACGTTACTATGATGAGGAATAATGAAGGAGAGAGACTGCAATAGGCCGTATCTTCTCGGGCAGATGACATTTTCTCCCTCTCTGAGGTGAATCACACAATAATCTCATTCTCTCCCAAACCGGACCATGTGAGGTCTCCTTGTACATTGTCCAAACTATGTCTCCATCACATTCCCTGTTCCATGTCGGTGCATCATTGCTGCTGAGATACACAGAGCCATACCCTGAGCAGAAAATGGTCTCGATCGATTTGAAGATATGTTTATATGTCCATGCGTCATTAAAAAATAATATGCTTAATGTATTCAGATTACATAGAACATAGAACAGTCCAGCACAGAACAGGCCCTTCAGCCCATGATGTTGTGCCGACCATTGATCCTCATGTAAGCACCCTTAAATTTCTGTGACCATATGCATATCCAGCAGTCTCTTAAATATCCCTAATGACCCCGCTTCCACAACTGCTGCTGGCAACGCATTCCATACTCTCACAACTCTCTGTGAAAAGAACCCACCTCTGACATCCCCTCTATACTTTCCTCCAACCAGTTTAAAACTTTGACCCCTCGTGTTAGTCATTTCCACACTGGGAAATAGTCTCTGGCCATCAACTCTATCTATGCCTCTCATAATCTTGAATACCTCAATTAGGCCCCCTCTCCTCCTCCTTTTCTCCAATGAAAAAAAGTCCGAACTCAGTCAACCTCTCATCATATGATAAGCCCTCCAGTCCAGGCAGCATCCTGGTAAACCTCCTCTGAACCATCTCCAAAGCATCCACATCTTTCCTATAATAGGTGACCAGAACTGGACGCAGTATTCCAAGTGCATTCGAACCAAAGTTTTATGGAGCCAGAACAAGATCTCACAGCTCTTAAACTCAATCCCCTGTTAATGAAAGCCAAAACACTAAATGCTTTCTTAACAACCCTGTCCACTTGTGTGGCCATTTGAAGAGATCTCTGTACCTGAACACAAATATCTCTGTTCCTTCACACTGCCAAGAATCCTATCCTTAATCCTGTACTCAGCTTTCAAATTCGACCTTCCAAAATGCATCATTTCACATTTATCCAGGTTGAACTCCATCTGCCACCTCTCAGCCCATCTCTGCATCCTGTCAATGTCCCGCTGCAGCCGACAACAGCCCTCTATACTGTCAACAACACCTCCAACCTTCGTGTCATCTGCAAATTTGCTGACTCATTCTTCAATCCCCTCATCCAAGTCATTAAAAAGAATTACAAAGCGGAGAGGCCCAAGGACAGAGCTCTGTGGAACACTACTCACCATGGCTTCCAGGCAGAATATTTTCCTTCCACTACCACTCGCTGTCTTCTGCTGGCCAGCCAATTCTGTATCCAAACAGCTAACACAGATACCTGTGTTGAAATGAATGTTTTAACAAATACAGAAATTGCTGGAAAAGCTCGGCAGGTCTGTCAGCATCCAGATGCCTTTTACATGATGTAGTTGTACCAGCCTCCACCACTTCCTCTGGCAGCTCATTCCATACACACACACACCACCCTCTGTGTGAAAAGGTGCCCCTTAGGCCTCTTCAAAATCTTTCCCCCTCACTTTTCACCAATGTCCTCTAGTTTTGGATTCCCCTAACCTGGGGAAAATCCTTGACTACAAACCCTATCCATGACCGTTCTGATTTTATAAACCTTTACTGCTGTGAAATGTGACTCCAATCAACACGAATGGCTGTACTTTCAATAATCCCGGGCTGAAATGCTGAATTCAACACCGACTCCTGTTCTTTCTCCATCAAGTCACAATCCTAAAACCTGTTTCATCAGTTTGTTCAGATATATTAGGAGACACTTCTGTGGGATCTACACCTAGACCTTTGTGCCCGGAGGTAGGGACACGAGCACCACTCGGCAATACCCATAAAGCTGTATCATTATTCTCCTGTGTGTTTGTTCATCAGCCTGTTCTGACATGCTGTGACATATCTCTGCAACAGGCAGGACATGAATCCACACCTTCTGGTCCAGAGCTAGGAACACTACCAAACAATTTCAGGAATTGGAATCAAACCCAGAGCCATGACTCAGAGGCAGGGACACTACCCACTACACTACTATACCCAGATTTTGGGTCACATTATAAGGGGCAGCGTTCAGCTCGGTGTGGATTTATTATAATCAGGTTACCATTACTGAACTACACAAAACATTTTGTTTTGTTAAACAAGTGCAAGATCGAAATTAACTATGAACATCTTTAATCGCTATTATCTGTAGTCTGCAATATTAGGGAAAGAAGTCCTGCAGGCATACTCTGCCCAATGAAGGCTCTCAAATAGATATTTATTACTGAACACCAGGCACGGAGAAAGACCATAATTTCTGGTCCCAAAACACCGATCAGTATAGCCCAACTCTCACGTGTGTCTGCCCTCTGCCTAAAACCATGAAATGATACCAGGCCGCTGATTACTGTCCAGCCTCTCCTCCCCACTGACTGTGTCTGCAATCCGTCCCACCTCCCCCTAACCACACAAGGCAAACCAAGCTCAGGGTCTTTGTGAAAATCAAGGCCGGAGTGTGCAGGCCTCCTGGAGGCGGGGGGTGAGCATTTTAAAATTAAACGGGGAAGGTGAGGAGGTGGTAATGTCACTCACTGGCCGAGGCGTGGCAGATGGATTTTGGTTTGGATTAATGTGAGGTATTGGATTTGGTAAATCAAACAAGGGTAGGACTTATACAATTGAACGTAGGGTCTTTGGCAGTGTTGTAGAACAGAGACCTCGGCCATCAGGTATAATTCTTTAAAAGTTGCATTTCATATAGATAATGTGATTCAGAAGGTGTTTAACACACTTGTCTTCAATAGGCAGACCTTTGAGTATCGGAATTGGGACGTCATGTTGTGGTTGTACAGGACATTGGTGAGACCTCTCCCGGAATACTGTGTCCAGTCTGGACATCCTGCCCGCTCATTCCATAGGCACACCACCCTCTGGGTGAAACAGCTGCCCTTAGGTCACTTTTAAATGTTTCCCCTCTTACAACTATGTCCTCTAGTTTTGGTCGCCACTACCCTTATAAAATACATTGACTATTCACTTTGATATTATTGATCTTGATATTATTAAGCTGGAGAGGGTTCAGAAGAGTTTAACCTGGATGTTGCTGGAAATGGAGGGATTGAGCAATAAGGAGAGGCTGAATAGGCTGGGACATCTTTCACTGGAGAGTATGAGATGGAGGGGTAACTTTGCAGAGGTTTATAAAATGATGAGGAGTACAGATAAGCTGAAGGGCTGATGTATTTTCCCTAGAGTTGGGGATTCAAAACTGAGGGATATTTTAACGTGCGGGGAAAAAAGATTTACAAAAGTCAGGAGAGGTAATTATTTTAGATAGAAGCTGGCTTGTGTGTGGATTGAACTTGCAGCACAAGTGGTGAAAACAGGGACAGTTACAACGTTTAAAGGACATTTAGATCAGTACATGGATAAGACATCAGTTTGGATGGTGCTGTGAGCACTTGCCTTCTCCCTCTCCCTCTCTGAGTGAATCCCTGTTTGTTTTCACCCTCTGCCAATGCCGGTGCAGTGGCGTGGAGAGGCCAGCAGAGGGTGGCATTGCATCACTTTCAACACCACAGAGATTGCCAGACCTGCCCCACACAGAGACACACAGATACACACACAGCAATTGTTAAGGACACGGCATAGATCCCATCTGGTAATTTAAACTAAACATAAATAAATGCTCAATTCGCCTCGTAAACTGTTAAAATATGAGTGACAGAGAACTCCCAAATTCCACTGTTTAAATAAAAACAACAATGCATTTTTTAACACTGAAAGGGAACTGAAAGAGACCCTCTATCTCTTAACTGCTTATAACCCGACTCCAGCTCTACAGTAATATACTGTTTCTGGGTCTGCCATCCTCTCATATCACAGGGACTTGTAAGCTCCCAGTTCAGAGCAAAATTCACTCTCTCTTAAAGGTACAGTACACACTTTCACCTTCATCCCATTGTACCCTGATGAATATAGATAAGTGGAACCTATCCGGATTTCTCTTGCTCTGTGGTTTGTCAATATTTCATCTACTCTGTCTCGTATATGTCAGGATTTTTGTTGCTCCATTGACAGTATGTCATTATTCGACTCTGTCCGTGGGAATATATCAGTATTTCACTTGCTCACATTCCTGTGTGCGGGGCAGGATTTCAGTTGTTTCATGGGGACTGTGACACTATGACACTCTTAATGTTTGTAAATGGGACCAAACCTGCAAGAATTGTAAAGTCTATGGAGGACAGTGTGGAACTCTAACAGGACAGTGACACGCTGGTAGATGGGAATCAATGCAGAGCAGTGTGAGGTGATGCGCTTTGGTATGAAAGATAAAGAAAGACAGTTTAAAACAAGCTGTGCCATTATAAAGGGGCTACAGGAACAGAGAGCGCTGTGTGTATATGAGAACAGATTGTTGAAGATGTTAGGACAAGTGGAGAGAGCAGTAACTCTCACAGATTAGTGTCAGTATCTGAGCTGTTTACAGGGGGAGGTTTAGGAGGGACTCTCCGTGCTCCCTTCCTGGGAGGTGGTGGTGACGATGTGTTGTGAGCCCACCCTCCTGCCCCCCGAGACCGTGGGGATTCCACTTGTACCAGCTCGACACAGAAGGGAGATGGCATCAGGGCCACGGCTTCTAAGTTGCGCCGGGGGGAAACGGAGCTGCCAGTGGGTTTAAAGTGAGAATTGCCCTTCACTGAACATTGCTCCTTACTCGGTCGGTGGAACGTGGATGTTTCAGAATCTCCACACGAGGCGTCCCCGTCCTTCCCCCATGGCGGGGGGAGGGGAGTGAAGGAACGGATATCGGGCACTCCACCACCCGGCTTGGCCCTTTCTGTCCTATTCCAGGCTGTTTCTCCTGGAATGGGAGAAAGGGAGGGAGGGATGGTGGGGGTGGGTGGCCCTGCTGTTAGTGCTGGTGCAGGTGAGGATAATGGCTAATCGTGAGGTTTTCAGAGGGAGTCTGTACACAGTGTTGTATCCATGCAGTGTAATTGATGGGGGGGGGGGGTAAAGTGGACGGGGTGGCAGAGAGAGACAGAGAGAGAGAGAAGGTGCTGCATGTGGCAGTGACAGTGTTGGAGCATTAGCCTTATTCGGGGGTCAGTGCTATAACAGATATACCGTGAGTGTGAGGGAGCAGAGAGAATACGGTGACCCTTATCCTGACAGAGCGGGGAAGGTTATTGATGCTTGTCCTGTATTGCTGGGCATTTCCTCAGATCGCAGATACTGCACTGAGCTGGGTGGGGAGCTCAGACCATGCTCGGTGGATCTGGTGGTGTGGCTCCCTCTGGGAAGAGAATGGTCCCCCTCTGTACTTGCCCATCCACCAGGACCACCGTGCCCCTGTCGACAAACCGGGGTGTAATTACCCCTTATCTGCCATGCTCGGGGTAAACTGTACAGGGCAGCTCCAAGCTGAGAAATCTCAACTGTGTGCCCATTGGCCTTTCAAAGATAGCACCAGTGCCAGGGATCATGGAATATCCAGGGGCACCCGGGCGACTGTGAGTCCCTCCAGCCATGACGGGTGGGAGAATCGGGCTGGTATTGAATGAGAGGAACACCATGGTGGGGGGGTGGGGGTAGTCAATGAGTTTGAGTTGGATAAGATAGCACCAGGAACCTAGCTTGGCCGCGTACAGATAATCTCTCTGTCACACTCAACGAAAATGGCACTGAGGCAAATTATTGTTAGAATCAGACCAGTGAGTCATCGATTCTGTTGAAACTACTCCCATTTACAAAGCTGTAGAACAAATGTTCATCCAAAACTCTCCACCATTTCACCTCACACCAATCTCCCTTTTTCCCATCTTTCCTGGGAAGACTGGCTTATGTTACAGGATGCTATCGAAGTGTCTACGTTTCAGCATTCTGAAACCTGGGAACACATCCTTCCATGACACTGTCTCTCAGTCTCCCCCTCTCTGTCTATACCCAAAACCCCTCCCATGTGGTGATATTTAAACTGATTCCCCCACAATCTCTCTCTGGCAGTGATGTTCACACCCACAGCACCCCCTTGTCATGGCACAATGGAGATATGGAGCTGTAATTGGGTGGGAGCTGTACGTCCTGTCACTTCCAGCATGGGCTGCAAGTTTCCCCTCACTGGGCAGGGATCTAACACAGTGTTACTGAGCAATGCACTGGGGTGGTGTACACAGTCCTACATGCTGGGAGGGTAACTATTCCTGGGTTACAGATCAATGAAATGGGGTGGGGTACACAGTCCTACATGCTGGGAGGGTAACTGTTCCTGGGTTACAGATCAATGAAATGGGGTGGTGTACACAGTCCTACATGCTGGGAGGGTAACTGCTCCTGGTTACAGATCAATGCACTGGGGTGGGTACACAGCCCTACATGCTGGGAGGGTAACTGCTCCTGGGTTACAGATCAATGCACTGGGGTGGGGGTACACTCCTACATGCTGGGAGGGTAACTGCTCCTGAGTTACAGATCAATGAAATGGGGTGGTGTACACAGCCCTACATGCTGGGAGGGTAACTGTCCTGGGTTACAGATCAATGAAATGGGGTGGTGTACACAGCCCTACATGCTGGGAGGGTAACTGCTCCTGGGTTACAGATCAATGCACTGGGGTGGTGTACACAGCCCTACATGCTGGAGGGTAACTGCTCCTGGGTTACAGATGAATTCATGGGTGATCACTGCACAGGTCTCTGTGCTGGTCAGACTGTACGGTTGAGATTTATAGATAATACAATGATGTGGTCAGTGCAGCTCCCCGTGCTGGACAGATATGTAGCCTGTGCACAGTACATCATGGTGGTGGGGTGGATGGGGGGAAAGGTGATGGACAGGTCAAGGAGCTCCCCGGAACGTTCTGTCCCTGACATTCTATAACCGACATTCCCCGGAACGTTCTGTCCCCAACATTCTATAACTGACATTCCCCGGAACGTTCTGTCCCCGACATTCTATAACTGACATTCCCCGGAACGTTCTGTCCCTGACATTCTATAACTGACATTCCCCGGAACGTTCTGTCCCTGACATTCTATAACTGACATTCCCCGGAACGTTCTGTCCCTGACGTTGTTTGTTTGTGAACGGCCGGACGTCAGTGAATTGAACAAACGATAAGATCCCGAGGGAAGAGATCCCGTTCCAGGGAGAAGGAGACACTGTTCCGAAGGCCCCTCAGGCAGTTAAAGGGGGGAATACGTTTTCCCTGCGTTTACATTTCTTCCCGACACAGGATCGACCACAATTTAGACCAAAATACAGGAATCCCAAACTCCGTTTGTCTTCAGGAAACTGGGAGAGAATCCTTCAGGACAGCAACGTTCCCACCCTCCGTATTAGGAACTGGGAAGGAGTGACCTGTGTCTGCTCTCGAGTGATCGAGTGTGTGGGAATGTTCTAGAAACCATCTGTCCTTATGGATGTGTCTCTGTGTGTTTGGGGAGGGAGGGTTTCTTGTGGTTTATGTGACATTTTTGTCAGTAATTCCGACCTTCCCATTTGTTATTCCAGCTCCAATTATTTTAATAAACCCCTGAACACAGGGACACATTTGAAAATCTCACTGGGTCCCCGATCACACGGGTCCCTTTGCCTCCAGGCTGATGGATAATGGGTTTGTTTTCCTTCCTCACAGTTAACGTAGTGACCATCTACGTCCTGCTTTATAAAGATTGTGGATTGTCTCCATGTGTCAGACGTTACCTGGGGGCCATGGCAGCGGCGGATCTCCTGGTCATTATCCTCGACCTGATCCTGAGACACATTCCCATTGTTTATCAGGAACAGTTTTATTTCCTGAGGACTCCGTCCCCGTGTGTAATATCCACGCCGTCCTGCTTTATGCAGCCACTGACTGCTCTGTCTGGTTCACCGTCACTTTCACCTTTGATCGGTTTGTGGCCATTTGTTGCCAGAAGCTGAAAAGTAAATATTGCAGTGAGAAAACGGCGGCTGTGGTTCTGGGAGCAGTGACTGTGCTGAGCTGTTTAAAGAACATTTCCTGGTATTTTATGCTCACGGCTCGGTATTGGCTGGGGAACTCCCCCTGGTTTTGTGATGTAACAGTCGCTGTTGTATTCTCCAGTGTCTGGGTCACAATCGAGTTCCTCCACCACATTCTAACCCCGGGGGTCCCATTTCTCCTGATTCTGCTGCTCAATGTTCTCACCGTCAGACACATTTTAGTGACCAGCAGAGCCCGCAGGAGACTCCGCGCTCACACCAATGGGGACGCTCAGTCTGACACTGAAATGAGAAACCGAAAAAAATCCATCATTTTACTGTTTGTGATCTCGGCCAATTTCATCCTGTTATGGTCAACCTTCATGCTGTATTCTATATGGAGACGGATGAGGGATATAATGTATTCCCCTCTGTATCTCCATGGCTTTGTGCAGGAATTGGGCTTCATGCTGCAGCTCCTCAGTTGCTGCACAAACACCGCGATTTATGCCGTGACCCAGACTAAGTTCAGGCAGCAGCTGAAGAATGTGCTGAAATATCCCTTCACCCAAATCCATCCATCCATCAAATTCCCTCATTAATCACACCATCCGGGATTTTCTCATTTCAGTTCAGTGTTTCAGCGATGGAGCAGCCTGTCGCTATGGTAACAGACTGAGGGGAGCGCTGGTTTGTCCATCCTTATCCCACAGGGGGGTTACAGGGAAACATTTCAATGTTTCTCACAACTCAGGGGCCAGTGAGAAAAGGCACCATCCCACTGACTGTATCCATCACTTCCATTTGTAACCAATAAAAATGCTGATGACAGCGTGCCGAGCAGCAGAGGGACCGATGTTGTTGTGTGTCTTTGTGTTGGAGAAGCTGAGCTGGAGAGAGACAGACTCAGCCCCAAGTCCTGGTCCTCAGGGAAGGGGAGGGCACCGCGCCCTGAGCTCAGGAGCTGGGTTTAACTCCCTCTGTCCCCCTCCCCAACCCCTTTCCAACCTGGCTTCCCCATTTCATCTCCCCCACTCTTACTCCACATTTCTCCCTCTCTCTCCCTGCACACTCACTCTTTCTCACAACCTCCCCCTTTCACTCTCCCTCGTTCTCCCTCTCACACCAACCGCCCCAACCCCGGTTTCTCCACCTGCCTCCACTCTTCACTTTCCCTCACCCTCACACTCTCTGTCCTGCCCGTCTCTGCCTCCTCCAGCAGTTCCATCTCTACCCCATCTCACTCCCACCCCCACCCCCGTCCCACCACCAAACCACACCCCACCTCCAGTCTCGGGTCAGAGGGAGAGGGAAAGAGCAGGGAGAAAGAGAGTGTGTCTGAGAGAGAGGGAGGGAGGG